>NW_027413143.1:561326-635761 GCF_048544455.1 Silene latifolia | reverse complement strand
AAGGTTTATATTGACCTATTTACGTGTATTTTGGATGCGTAATCAACTAAAACCACCAAAATATAGTAGTCAGTACTTAAAATTGTAAAATTTAGCATTTGGGTATTTTTATCACAATCTATTGAAATTAAAGGTATTTTATGTAATTTTGAAAAAATTCAGGGTATATCATAGAATCCGAAAACAAACAAGGGTACATTATAGAAAAATCCTTTTACAATCAAGTTTTACTAAATCGAATGCCTTTGAATAAATTCGGTATGAGTTTGATGTAGACCAAATAATCCGGTCCGTTTTTCGATTTGGATCTAAACTTACCCACCCCTAAATTCTGTATGTGAAAAAGCACAACCCTAAATAGACGAGGGTGATGATTGGTAAGGTTGTACTTGTATAGTTGTATAGAGTGGAAAAAAGAGGACCCTTTCCTTTGTCTTCACTCTTCAGTCTTCACTCACTCTTCCTAGTTGTGTTTCCTCCTTTTAGCAATCAACTAATCACTGTGTCTCTCTCTCTCTCTCTCTCCAAAAACTCTACTCTCAACTACCATATTACCAGCTCCACTAATTCCCTTCCTTTTGGTAGGTCTCACATTCTTCCCCTTTTCCACCATTTTTCCAGGTTTCATTTATTCTAACCTTTTCTTCTCGATCTTGATCTGTTAATACCCATTTTTCTACTTTTACTTTATAATTTTTAGGTTTAATGTCTTGATTGATTAACAAGTTGTTCGCTATATTTTCATTAATTGTTCGTCTGTAGAAGGATACAAATGTTTGTTTGGTTCTCATGTTTAGTTTTTAAATACAGTGACAGTCAGCTGGTTCGGTTAGGGTATGGACATTTCGTCGGCAAATGGGCATCGTTTTCGACGAATACCCCGCCAATCGTCAGCTTCTAATACAAAGCTACACCCATTGGTATGGTTTCTCGTGCATCCGGATATTATTGTCTAATACAAACCTATGCATTCAGCTTTATTGTCGATATATGCTACTCCGTCCGTCCTGGTCATTTGTTGTCCTATTCTATTTTTGGGCGTTTCAGTCAATTGTTGTCCTTTCTATTTTAGGAATGCATCCGGTGAACAATTTGGTCATTCACACTAAATTTGATCCACATGTCATTCACTAATTGGCCCTCTCCTCTTTTACTGGTATTTGTGCCAAAACCAAAGGACAACAAATGAGCGGGACATAAGGAGTATTATTCTTGTGATTTTCTGGAATGTGGTTTTCATTTTTGTAATCACACTTCATTAAGACTGTGTTTGGATAGAATTTTAGGAGGGAATGGGATAAGAGATTCGGAGGGGGAGGGGGAGGAGGGAGCTTTATTGTTTTCCATCCAAATCTTCCCTCGGATTTAAATTTGGCTTGTAGAAGGAAAAATAGATCCCTCCATTTCTACCCATCTATTTCCATCCCGTTCATTTTGTTATCCAAACAAGGGATATTGCCTCCCTCCCTTGCCATCCGAAGAAAATGTAGGTATACTAATACCGTGTAATTAAAGATTAGTGCTTGTGAGCAGCTTTCTCATTTTACACCTTTTTTATTTGTTGAAAAAAA
Organism: Silene latifolia; assembly: GCF_048544455.1. Lineage (NCBI taxonomy): Eukaryota > Viridiplantae > Streptophyta > Magnoliopsida > Caryophyllales > Caryophyllaceae > Silene > Silene latifolia. Next base: position 634,190 of record NW_027413143.1, on the reverse strand, counting down.
AAAAAAATACATTAGTGCATAATCTTTATCTGAATTATTCACCTAATGACCTTTGTGAGTCATATCTTCAATTATAACTGTTGAAAGAAGTTGTCTTATTCTCATGTATATGTCCACGTTTATAGATGAGTGAGGATATGATGACTTTGTAAGGAAAGTTCCACCCATAATGTTTTTGAGATTTGAGATGGTATGGAATTATCAAGTGACTCTCCCTCCTTCAAGTGTGCTTTTTCTTTTTCGTTTTTTCAGATTTAGTCATTGTGTTCTAGAGCTCGTGTGTTTTTCTATGGTGTTCATATGATTGATACCGGTTATTCTTTATCATCTCTCTCTTATGTCGTAAACTGGAATGCTATTTGGGACACAACTATATCTTACAAACTACTATACAATTTAATTTAGCTTGACGAAAACTTGGAACAATGGCCGCATCTCGATGAACTTGTCCAATGCTACAGAGCTGATTGGGTCAAAGATGAAAATAAATATGGACACTATGAAAGTGTTGATCCAGAAACATATCAAAGCCAAATATATGAAGGGCCTGACACTGACATCGAAACAGGTACTGTGCTCATTGCTCTCTCTCTTTGGAATGATTGGAATTTGTAGTTTTTTTTTTCTCATGGGTATTAGTTCTATTACACTCATTTTGCCCCCTATATACCAAAAACCAAGTACTACCCTTTTTTATGTGGTTTAGTGTGCTGTCAGCACACGATTACTAAGTTAGCAAGCAAACTAGCTTACTTCCTATTCTATTGCTATCTGATGTTTTGTCCTTTGGCACGAGTTTAGAGATGCATCTTGCTGACGCTAGACAAATAAAAACTGAAGATGTTGCTGATGAAGAGTTGCAGAGCACATCTGGAAGACCATTTGGAGAGGTTTTTCTCAGACTTAAAGTTACAATATATCTATGCCCACCAATTTAGATTTATGCTGCAATTTTCTTTAATGTGCATCCCTGCATACATTTTCAAGGTTTTAACCATATGTTGGCTGCACTTTGCTATTCATTTTTATTTGTGTAGCATTTTGGTTTATCTCCCTTGCCTGCTTATGAACCTGCATTTGACTGGGAGAGTGAGAGATCGCTGGTCTTTGGTCAAAGACTCCCAGAAAATCAAGTCCAGTATGGAAGGTTACTAGTTTTTTTGAATCTCAAATGATCAGCTCTTTTCTCTGTTTTTCGAGAGTTTTTCTTTGTTAATTTATTGATCTGTGTCTATATCATGTCTTCAGTGGGTTGAAGATCTCTGTCAAAGTTCTATCCTTGTCTTTTCAAGCTGGACTAGTCGGTAAGTTTTGGCTTTTCATGAAAGCTGTTTTTTTTTTTTTTTTTTTTTTTTTTTGATTTGCCAACAAAGATTCTTAGTGACTACCATCAGAAATCAGAATTAAAATGGGTTTTCACAAGGCATAATTCTAAGCCCATTATCAAGAAGTACATTCAATATCTTACACACCTAATATATAGGATTAAAGTTTACTATCAGCATTTCAGATTCCGGGAATGTACTGGAGTGCGGAGATTTTGAACATTCAGTTGCATGTCAGTGTTTGAGTTTCAATAACATGCACTTTACATTCCCATAACTTATCAAAAGCATTGTCATTCTTAGCTCAATCAAGTTGAGTTCTACTTCTGCCCCACCTTAGTTCGATATGTCATGAATGGTGTGTTCTCCAATTTGATTTAGATGGGTTTGTTTCATTACAAATTAGTTTGTTGTAAAATGACTATGGTTTTATGCCAGAATGCGCCATAGAAAACTAGTTGCTACAGGATGACGGAAGCTAAATTTCCGTTGGAGGCAGTATGATTTATAGGAAGCTAAGACCCTCTATGGTGGCGCTACTTGTTACTGATCTAACCTCTAAAGTAGCCAACACTAGCCCTGTTGGAAGTAGAGATGATGTAGCAGCGTAGCACAACCCTAGCTTTTAGACGAAGCAGTAGATGATCTAGAGGCTAAGCCAGTTACAGGACATAACCACTCCAGGAGCTCCAATCAAACTATTACGCAAATGCTGCAAGGCATGCTTTATAACCAAATGCAGAGTCTCACTTTGCATGAAGTTGTTTAAAACTAGAAAATTTAAGCTTTAAGAAAATATATTAATATCAATTAAATTAAATCCACACGAATCTATTGTTACGTCACTCTGAAACATCTCATGGAACATTTCTAGGAAAAACAAATAATATATTTCCTATATGATTTGGGCCCTTCCTTGGATGGATGCTTATGTGATTGTCTTGTCAACTGATTCCAGCATGCCTTTGTGCTCGCGTACTATATCATTCTAACTTGGCCGCAACTTTACATGGCATAGGATGTGCCTGTTTATAATCAGTTTTCTTGTTTGAGATGAATGCCACAAGCAAACCATTAGTTTAGGCCCGAATTAATCCAAATACCAGCCTTTTCTTCACATTCGCCTGTACTAATTTTATGCTATTTAACATCATGTCTTCCACTCATTGCCACCGCTAAAGTAAAACATAATTTATCAATCTTTTAATCAGCTATGCTGGAACTATTGATGTTTTTTAGTGTTTTTTTTCCTTACTGTAAGGGCGTATTTGCAGCTTTACAAATGAAATTTGACTTTGATCAAGTTTTATGTAATTAAATTTTTTGTTTCGTGATACTTCCCCAGTTCCATGTGATTGTACAGGTTTTTCAAAATTCCCCTCTCATATATTTTGAAAAGCACATATAATGAAATGGAACAGAGGAAGTATTAGATAAGTATGGTCTAGAATAGTTAATGTTGTTCCGTTCTAACTTACTTGGTGAGATATTGATAGAGCAATCAACTTTTCAAGATAGGAAGTAGGGATTGTATACACGATAAATGAAAATGGTAATATTGAAGTTTATGGGTCGGACATTGAAGGGAGTTTTTGAAGAAACACAAAAAAACCCGTTGAATGATATTTCTTCACTACTCAACCACCCCATGCCATTTTATCCCCACAAGATTGCTCTTGGTGAGGCTTGAACCTGAGACCTCTTGGAGTTTCACCCGAGTTTTAACCACGAGACTCCACCCCTGTGGCCAACCAGTTTGTTATTTTATATATTAATTATTTATTAGTTTAAGCGATTTGGTGTTGCATGACTAACATGGAGGTCAATGATTTTGCAGAGCCGTTCTATGGCACTATTTGCTTATATAACAGAGAGAGAAGAGACAAGTTGTCAGAGGACTTCATTTTCCAAGTGACGCCTACAGAATTGGAAAATGTAAGTTGCGAAATAGGAGAATATAGAAACAATGTACTAGCAGAATTTCTGATCTGCTAACTAGTTCGTAGTGTCCAGTAAAATGCTCTCAGTGCCCTCCTTTTTTTTTTCCTTTTCTTTTTTTAATGCTTGCATCACCTGTTTAAACTGCTTGAAAAGTGATATAAATTTGTAGCCTTTTTTTTGGAGCCCTGATTGCAGTCTGGAACATCAAATGATTCTCGAGCTATATTCTTCTTAGATGCTCCTTCGGCGTCAGTTTGCTTGTTGATCCAATTAGAGAAGCCTGCCACTGAAGAAGGTGGCATAACTTCCTCAGTGTATTCCAGAAAAGAGCCGGTTTGCATCCTGCTCCAATATTCTTCTTAAATGTCTTGTTTAATTCCTATACCTGTGCGCTATTTCATTTTTATGTGTGATTCATCCTTAGGAGTAAATTGAGTGTCGATATTCTTACATTGTTGGTGTCTTGCAGGAAAAGGTTAATCAGATAGAAAGAGTCGAAAGAGAAATGTTAAAAAGAGAAAAATGTTTCTGGCCTAGTTTTTTCTTTTGCATTGTCTAGCCAAGCCTATTACAATCTTAAGTTTTAAATTGTAGCCAGAGAAAGAGGAAGCAGGATTTGTTGTAGCATAGAGCAAAAACAATAGCAGTTTTGTATAAGGGGAAGTACAGTAGCAACTACAACAAGTACTTTTTTTTTTTTCCAGAAAGTTTCAAGGTTCCTTGGTCTCTATTTCAATTGCAAAAGAGTTAGTTTATCATTTTTCATAAACTATAATTGATTTTTGTTCGGTCCACCATCCTTCCCACTAATTAATCAGGATTCATTTTAATTTAATCTTATGATTCCCACTCCTTGATATTGTTGTTTATGGAACCTGATCGTCATAAGTATGTGGTACACTACATATTACATACTCTAATGTTTTAGCTATTTTTTCAATATTTACTAAAGGACACCCAAGGGTGATGCCGTTATATAAAGTTGGCGCTCATGTACAAAATGGGAGTGAGATAATTATGCTTTATGTGGATGAAATGCCTCTGTCCTTGCATAAAGATATCTTCCAAAGTTGAACCTGATTTTCTAACTATTGACATGTTTATTAAGACCACTACTTTCTCCTAATAAAAAAAGATTTTCCCCGCTAACTCCCACCACAAGGGTGTAATTGACATTTTGGCAAGAGGCCGCTTTAACCCGTGACCTAAAGAACATCTTAACTTTTCCACTACTTTCTCCTAATATATGAAAAAAATACAATGTAAATATGGTCACGTTTGATCTATCTAAAAGTTATAAGATTATCATTTTGGGACGGTTCTAGTTATTGTATGTTGTGGGAATATATCTCTCTTAACGTTGACATAATTTGATTACTCAAGTCAAATGTGGACAAGAGTGTAGCTCTTTGACTTTTCATGGAAATAAGAAACAATTTGCCATTCTTTTTTACTGTAATGGTTTTTACACGTGTTTGCTATCCATGTTATTGGTCGCGAAATAATGGTATAGGAATGTGGATGATGTAACGTAATGGATCTTGGCTATTGCGACGAAAACCTTACAAAATGGTTACCAAATATGTTACATTTTCCATCTTCATTAAGTATGAAACTTGAATTGATTTTCCATGGTTTTAGTCTATTCTCTCCGCATATTACCTCTTTTGACAAAATTACATACATCACTGCAATTTTTAGCAATACACACGTTTCCTTATATTTTCTCCCTAAACAATAGCGTATAGTATAGATGAGAACCCAGAAATACTGGTAAATTGGAGATGTTTTGAAATATCAGTTGGCACGAGTGAATATCGGCATTTTACTGTTTTGAAATATCAGCATTTTACTATGGGGTGTTATATGATGTGATATAACACAATGGTTTAGATTCCATTACGTAACAGGGATTACATAACGTAACATAAGCATTATAATACCATTTTGCTATCTTACAATCCTTGTGGTATTTTTGAATGTGCTATCTTACAATCTTGAGCTGATTTTATGAATTCTTCTTGTTACCAAGTTATATTCGTGTCCATTTTGTTTCTGTTCTTATGATTAACTATTTAAAAAAGATCCGTCTGCCGCTCAAATATACCTGTCGATTTCAGGTTCAACTGAGTGAGCGAGAGAGGCAGAAACTCCAGGTCTGGTCTCGAATCATGCCTTACAGAGAGTCATTTGCTTGGGCTATGGTACCATTATTTGATAGCAGCATCGCTGGAACATCTGGTGGATCTGCGTCTCCTAGTAGCCCTCTCGGACCTAGTGTTTCAGGCTCAAGTTTCCATGAGAGTGTATCAGAGTCTACTACTAAGATCACTTTAGACGGAAAACTAGGTTATTCGAGTGGAAGTTCTGTCATTGTTGAACTATCGAATTTAAATAAAGTCAAGGAGAGCTATACTGAGGATTCTTTGCTGGTTAGTAGGGTTTAATTTATTTTATGTTATTAAATTACGTTTCTGTAACCAAAACAATCTCGGTTAGTTTGACTTTTAGCTTTTTTCTTGTCTAGGATCCTAAAAGAAAGGTTCATAAACCAGTGAGGGGCATGCTGAGATTGGAAATTGAAAAGCTCCATGCTGGGCAGCCTGATTTTGAAGATATATCAGAGAGTCACAGTATGATTAACGATTCTTTTGACCTCGGGGAACATGCACCAGAATCGTCGCATAAAGAATTTGACAAGAATCGGAGCATGAAATCGAAACAGTCCTTTGTTGATGGAAAAGAATCTGCTCAAAATGGGTTAAAATTCCACGACAATAAGGAGTCCTACACGGATGAAGTACGTATTTAATATATTTTCATTACGAAGCTTTAATTCAATCTGCATGAATTTTGTCATATTTATCACACTCTTGTGTACATACCAAAAACACTACCTGTATATCTGGAGTTGTGGGGATTGAGTAGGTTCCCTGCTCCCATGAGTCTATTAGGCTCAAAACTGATAAGTAAAGTACATTTTGTAGTTCTTTAGAAAACATCTCTATAGTCGTACTAATTATTTGGATAAAAAGATGGTAGTATTAACATTAACAGGGTTTTTCTTTCTATCTGACCTCAATTATATGGTGAGACATGAGGATTGTGAGGTTGTAAGAATAAAGTACAAGGTTTAAAATTTAAATAAAGTGTGTCATTGTTAACAAAAACTCCCTCTTTTAGCTAAAGTTAAACGCTGCGGACACTTCATTTTTGTGTGTCACGTGCTAACATGCCACTCCGTCCAAATTTCCAATATGATAAGTCTAAGGGTGTAAATGAGCTGAGCCCACTCAGCAAGCCCGCGAAATCAGTTCGGTCAAAGCTCGGGTTGACCTAGCCGGAACCCGTGTTTGACCAAAAATGAGCCGAACTTGAGCTCAACAAAGCTTGGATCGAAAGCTCGTTTTTACTTTTTAGAATTTTAATATTCTTAAGTATCCGTATTTTAAATTATTTATTTTTTATTTTAAATTTTATTTTATTTTAGTATTGATAATTATATTTGTTTTAAAAAAAATGATTTTTTGTTGTATTTTTGAATGTGAAAAAATGTAAAGTTTATATTGACAAGTTGAGCTCAAGGCTCAAGCTTGAATATTTCAGACTCGAAAAGTTAAGAGGTAGTCCTCAGTTCAGACTCAATTTTCGAAGCAATCTCAAGTCTATCCAAGCTCAAGAAAAGCTCGATCTCCGAGCTAGAGAAAATCATGGATCTGAAATCGAGCTCTTGATATTTCATATCGAGTTCTTTTTGATTAGTGAATCTTTAACTTAGCTGAGATTGATGTACGCTTGGCTCGGTGACACCCCTAGACAAGACATTTGACCCTTGAGTTAGGCGAAAAGCTTAATTTTGTTTTCCCACAAAATAGCCATGGGCCCATGGTCCATCTCTCCAATATGTTTTGTATTTCGACAAGGTCATAAATCATTATCTGGCTGAATATGGAGTTGATTGATTACATCATTTATGTGATGCAAGTTGCAGTTCCATGCATTTGACTTCCGTGCTACAACAAGGAACGAGCCTTTCCTTCAGCTTTTCCACTGTCTATACGTGTATCCCTTGACTGTAAGTTTAAGTAGGAAGAGAAATTTGTTCATACGAGTAGAGCTTCGGAAGGATGACACAGATAATCGAAGGCAACCTCTAGAGGTTAGTTATTATGCTATAATACTGATAATAAAGATGTTCTAATTGCACTTTACTAAGTCTAATTGTGTTTTTGTTTCTAGGCTACATATCCAAGGGAGCCCAGCGCATCAACTGAGAAATGGGCTCACACACAACTTGCGGTTGGTGCAAGGGTGGCTAGCTATCATGATGAAATTAAAGTTTCTTTGCCTCCTATGTGGAGCCCTCTGCATCATCTTCTGTTTACTTTCTTCCATGTTGACCTTCAAACAAAATTGGAAGCCCCAAAACCGGTAATCTTAATTTGCCCTTTATAGGAGGATAGTTTTCGTAGTTTCCGTGTACCACCAATTACCAAGCTGTTTTACTTTTTTCTATAGAGCTGGCCACCAGCTGGGCCTGGCCACTCTGGCCCAGGACCGGCCCACATGAGATAGCGGACCTGGACAGGCCGGATCTTTCTCCCCCAAGCCTGACCCGAGTCCAGCCTAGCCAGACAACATCATAACCTTTTTAGCTTTTTGACGGGACCGGACGGCCCATAAGAAAGAGGGGGCTGGACTCGTGGGCTGAAGGCCGTGATTTTCTGGCCTCCAAAGTGGGCCAGGCTGGGCTGGCGCGCACTTTGGGCCACCTCTACTTTTCGGCGCCTTTCGAAGTCCTTTTTTTTGGTATTAATTGTATTTATGTCTAAATATGAAACAACCTCATATGCTGTTGTAGGTGGTGATTGGCTATTCTTCCCTTCCACTGTCTACATATGTACAGTAAGTAGTTTTCTGCTTTGATCTACTGTGATTGGTATGCGAACAGTTTGACAGGTTCATGAATTTTCATGTTGTTTCTGTTTGTACAGTGCCTAATTATTTATATGCCTGGTGGATTAGTAGTGTTATGTCCCGTCTGTGATTTAATCATCATTTAGTTCATCTTATAGTAGATTTTCATGCTCTTTAGAATGCTTTTTTGTTCCCTATGCAAAGTCCTACAATAATTGTGCGTGGCATTGTATTATTACAAGTTCTCTGAGAACATCTGAGTCATTTTTTTACTGCCATAATAGAGCGTTTTGTGGCTGGAATTTTTTTTTTTTTTTTTTGCTTTGCTGGCCTCAAGTTTTCTTGTGGATTTTTAGTATTTGATGTTTTTTTTGACATGGTTAGTGTTTTTATTTAATTTAAAAAAATTAAATTATTTGTTCTTCTCTCCTTTATTACACTTTTTTACCAACCATTTTCTTATATATTTTACTTGGTTTACTTTTAAGGCATTCCGGATCCTTAATTCTATTTCGATTTTCAAAATCGTTTTAATCTTTTCTCTCGATTTAAATTTTAAGTTTTATAAAAGAAATCAGGAATTCGATTTTAAAACCTCTAAGTTTACCTTGACTTTCCATTACATTTTCGCTCTCCCTTTTGTTTTTCGTTTTCCCTTTTCTATTTGCATTTTGAGGTGTGCGTTCACCCATGGACGGTTATATAGGATGATTCATGTCAGCCGACCCAAAATCATTTTGGGATTAAGGCTCTGATGTTGTTGTTGTTGTTGTTGTTTGCTGGCCTCAAGTTTTCTATCAGATGTACAAACTCATTTTGGAACCACATAGGGTAGAAATTTCCTATGGTAAAAGTTGAGAATAGAGTTTTAATACTTAAATTAGAGAAGAAAGTCTCAATACTTATTCCAATGCAACAAGACATGCTCATGTATGCTACAGTGTTATATTCACATGTGCTTCTAAAACTGAAATTGAAAAAGGATAATGAAACTCTTTGTATTGTGTTGGGACCTATGGGTACATTACATCTCACACTATATGCTGTCAGATCTGTCCAAGTATTTATAGAGTTATTGTGTTTGAAGGTATATAACATTAATTTTGTTGCTCAGGTCAAGATCAGAAATATCGCTACCGATCATGAGAGAGCTTGTTCCCCATTATCTTCAAGATGCTGGAAAGGTATGTAACCTAAGATATCTGATTTTCTTCTTCCAAATTGTTTTCTGGACTGGTTTCTAGCTTGAAAGGTGTGCGTGAGCTGTTTTGATCATGTTTACTCTTTACAAGGATTCTATTAAGCCATTTGGATTTCTTATGGCCAGCGTGCATTTATAAGATCAATCTTGTGAGAGGATATATCCACGTCATGGTCTAAAGACTTCTGATCAGGATTTAGGGCGTTTTTTTACATTAGCTCTTATAGTGGAATTATACACATGTTATGATCAGAATTAACCATAAATATTATTCTCACTTCTTGGCAGTGGAATAAGAGCGAAACCCTAACACAGCTGAACAAAGCTCTGAAATAGTGGTGAATCCTAGATCCAAGCAATGTGCCTCTACCAACATTCACACGTATCAACCAACAACCGGGAATCGTATGCTAGTACTAGGCTTCTGTTTTAGGTCTCTCAGATTTCAGATTTCACATTTAGTCCAATATTCACAAAGTTCTCCCCTTATATGAATATCTCCATATGTAAGAAGGAAATAAGAGAACCTTAATCAGATCCTAAAAGGTATTATTAGAGCAACTAATAATAAGGAACTCTTGATCCATCATGTATGTCGCTGTGGGACACCGTGAGTTCACTTAGCATTACTCGAGTATTAAACAATTTAATTAAAGTTATAAGCGGCTTCAAGAAAACACATAAAGCTACGTAACGTTAAACTCAGTTTCCACAATTGGACATTCGACATACCCTTCAAGTAAATCTCTGATACCTGATCTCATAATCTGTCGTCGGGGCCTTATAATTACTTAGGCCGGGATATTCCATGTGACAATGACCAGATTCTCTATTCGTCACCCTATAAGCTTCATGTGGCGACCCTAGAAGCATTGTATTATTTAAGAGATGTCCTAACTCCTACTTCTTGCAGTCCCTCATACTGTGTCATTCACCCAATGCTGGCATGCCGCCTGCCACACTGCATTCCTCTTTTCTTAGAAAAAAATTGAATAGGCGTAAATGATTCTCATTAATATATAGAAGACGTATTGATATAAGATCATGGTATATCAGAAATGTTGAGGATGCAAATGTCGTCTTCAACATAGAAGATGGTGCAAGTGTTGCAACCCAAGCATTGGGCATGACCGCATGATTCATCAAGTTACAGATCAAGCCAAGACAATGCTACAAATGGAGAGCATGAGGAATGGCACAAGCAAAACAGGGCATGTCACAAGTGACATGTGCCATGGTGCGCCTTAATCAAGTATGCCAGCCTGCACGTGGCAAGTGCAGGTGTGCTCGGCCATGTCACGATGCTTATTAGTTAATGAGTAATTGTATGACATAGTCGTAGTGTAATAAGTCTAGGCAGTAGATAATGGGTGTAATTATAACCTAGGTAGTAGGCCTTTTAGTGCAATCATTAGTCTAGTGTTAGTAAACCCTAAGTACAATCATAAGCTTAGGCCTTCGAATGCAAGGATGGTGATGTGATGCCACAAGACATGGATTCCCTATATAGAGAGATGAAATCTTCTTGGGGAATGACCTGAAAATCAGAAATATCAAAAGCCGAGTTTTCTCTCAAATTGGTCTCTGTCGTGGCTACAAATTTGCATATAGTTCTTGTTGAATTTAGGTTGTATGTAGAGATCAAAGTTTAAATTTGGATAAGGTAATCTGAGGGCTAAACATACCATTTTTATTTTGTTTTCGCTTGCTTCAGATGTCTCAACAAAAAAACCCACTAAGAAGCAGCTACTGCTCTGTACCATTGCTACTGTACAAGAGCACTATTCACACCCCACGACATACGTCGTTTCAACTATAGAAATCTGTTTCCGCTCACGTGTCATTTGGGACGAGAGCATGGTTTCTGATCTTGTGCCTAACATTACCACGATTGGCGAGTCAAATGCAAGAGGTAAAGCAAATGTGATTTCGGTCTGAGCAATGCGTCAATAGCAACAATGACAGTAATTACGGACTGCGTTCTACCTCATGTCCATCCACACCACTTCATGGACGATTCATTACTTTGTTGGTAAATGATGTGGCGTTTCCCACTAGAATCTTATTCTTTGTGGCATGAGATAATTGAGTGAATATTATATCCAACATAATTGGTGGGATGCTCTTGTAGACTATGCTATTCCAATTATTCATATTACCTGGCGTAACTGTGTCCTACACTAGGCATTCGGACATGAATGTGACACTTGGACACCACCTCATTTATGCCAAAAACATTTGATTTGTTCATATAAGTAGCCGAGTCTAGCACCTGGATACACTCTGATACCTCCAAATATTGCCTCAACTAAAGAGCTCAGTTTTAGAGTGCATGGATGCAGGGGAGATCAGCTGAGACAGGGAGATTTTTCTAGTGGGTGACCTTGTTTTTGGGTAGGATGAGAATGTTGTTATAGTCCCTACAAGAGAGTCCCTCCCGTTAGAGTGGTATCACTGAGGATTCCCATCATATATTTACCCTGTTGAAAATTATTTTGCCTTATTGTTTTGAGAACCATTGTTTGATAACCATCACAAGTCCTGATTTGCTAATATGTGAGTATGTCGTAAAGATCCAAGTGTGGGATTAATCAAAAAATGTATGTATAGTATATCAATCCATCTCTGTTTATTGTTTATTTTAGTCGGCATATTGAGGGGCTTGCCAATCACAACTGAAAAGCTTACGACATTTTAGAACTTATAGTTTTATCAATTATTATTATCTGATCTGACATAACTGTTGTTTAGGAGAGGCTTGATTATTTGGAAGATGGGAAGAATGTATTCAAGTTGCGCTTAAAGTTGTGCTCTTCCCTGTATCCCACAAATGAGCGTATTCGAGATTTTTTTCTGGAGTATGATAGGCACACCCTAAGAACAAGTCCTCCTTGGGGATCTGAGTTGCTTGAGGTAATTACCTCCCCTCTCTCTTCACAGTGTTTTTTCATGATACATGTTTTTATGATAATTTTTTTTTTTCAGGCTTTCGCCTGGTTCTAGTACATCCTGATACATGTTATGATAATTTCATGCTAGGCTATGTTTTTATTGGTGCCCGGCAGATTCAGAGGCGTTAAGTGCAAAAGCTATTTCTGTGTTAATGAAACTGTAAAGTTGATACATAAGTTCTGTTCGTGTCAACATGTTTCTGTCATATCTTAAAAGAGAACAATTTAACCTCCCCTCCTCCCTGTTATGGTGTTACCCCTCTTATATCTGATATGTACGCAGTCTTTGAATATGACTGTTCTTTTTTTTTTTTTTTTCATTTTATTTTTTCATTTTTACTTCTCTATTTGTTGTCGCTTTTCCACAAGCTTTTAGAAATCACATGGTGGATGATAGTCCTCTAACTCTCTAAGAGTATAGATCTTGAGTGGCTGTGCTTATTTTTTTTTTATCGTGAAATAATAGTCCCAGTATCTTGCCTAATGCATTGTTTTCGCTGGTTGAGTTTTACACCTTGATTATGATAACAGCAGATGCAGTGCCATTCAGTAATATATGTTTCTTGATTGTTCTCCTGCACCCTTCATTTTTTTTGTGATTAATTACTAACTCGATCGTTTCTTGCAGGCCATAAATAGTTTGAAGAATGTTGAGTCTACGGCACTGCTTCAGTTTCTTCACCCCACGTTAAACATGCTTCTTCATTTGATTGGCAATGGTGGTGAAACTCTTCAGGTTTTCTTGCCAATTTGGCCCCCTTCATCTATTTTTCTAGTAGATGATAATTGTGTGATTAAGACACTGTTTGCTTTTGTGTTATCAACCAAATCTTCTTCCTAAATATTCTTTTGTGTGGTTTTGCCATTCATGTAGGTTGCTGCCTTCAGAGCAATGGTGAATATATTGACTCGGTAAGCTCATTATTGTGTTTGAAGTACTATTTAGATGGATTCCATTGTAGAAGTAATTGGTAGAACATTTAATTTGGTGCATGGGTGGATGGATGCCCAATTTGAACATTTAAAGCTGATTACTTAACAGGAAACATTTATAAGCATGACTGTCTTGACTTTTCTTTGTGCCTGGGTTTCTGTTACTAGTATCTGGTAGTCTGAGTCCAACGTGTATTCTTCCTTGAAATTATGAATGTGAGAAGATGAATAGAGGCATTACAGTTTATTCTAATACGACATCAGCAATTTATGAACAAACGATATTTCCTATCTTGACATTTGCTGTCTTATATTTTTCATAGTAGATTTGTTTCTTTTACTTTGATGTGAAAGGTTTATTGATATTTGACTGAAAAGAAATTGTTCTCACTTTGAATAGGGTGCAGCAGGAGTCTGTTGATGATGCTGAACGAAATCGATTTCTTATTGGCTTTGTTGACTATGCTTTCGATGACTTTGGTGGTCGTCAATTGCCTGTTTATTCAGGTCTTTCAACTGTCTGGGGAAGCTTAGCACGTAGTAAGGTAATTTTGATTGTTTCTTTCTCTGTTGCACAGAACAGCATTACACGTTCTTATGCCAAAAACCAGTACTCAAAGGAGTTCCTAGTTCTTTTTATTCTGTGATGGTCAGCATGTTTTGACCCTTTAAGCTTTACTTTAATGCACTTGTGTATTTATTTTCAATCTAAATTGTATCACATTCTTGAGGAAGTATTCCTGAATGTTGATCCTCAAGTCTTTATCTTAATTTCTTATCGCTTTATAGTTTATTAGATTTGCATGCTCTCTTTTGCGCACACAATGTCTCGTCTCAATATTTGTGTCAAATCTGATTAGCCTCTTTAGGAGGTTCTAGGTTACTCTATCGATTATAGGATAGTGCTACTGGGCTATCGCTCGCCAGTTGTTGACTCTCAAACTTGTATTTTACCTGTATTATAAGGCAGGGGCACGCTTTGTATTCCGGCTCATAGAGGCGGGCCATTAACACATTGCATATTCGCTGCCTCTTAACCTTCCTAGTTGCTTCACAAAATGAACTATTAACTCTTCAAGAGTTGCAAAATCACATCCATACGAGTATCTCAAGTTAGCTTCCTGAGACTCTTGCATGCTAGTTTGGATAATCGACATCTGGAGCAAGGGGTTGTAGTTACCAATTGCCATGACAAAAGGATGAGTGTTTTCCAAAAACAAGTTTCATCCTATCTTTTTCATTTTGTGATTTGTGTTATCCGTCATTTTCTCTTTTGTTTTGATTCTCGTAAATATGTTTGTTCTGATAGAAGCTACTTCTTCTTTCTCTCCACAAGGTTCATCATTCCTTTGGCACAAGTTTTAAGGGGGAGTAGTAATGTGGGGAGGAAAATGAAAGCTGAGAAATATGTGGGGGTAACAGCTAATAGTGACCACAAAAATCAGAAATAAAAGGAATAAAGCAAAAGGTCAACCTTGTAAAGAGATAGCTTAAAAAGGAAAGAGTGAACCTTGTGGAGAGACAAAGGGAGTATTAGGAATTTTATATTTATCAAATCATTGCCTACTAGATGAAAGAGCTTTTTGAATTTTTTTGTGTAAATTTAGATAGAATTAGCCCGTAACCATGAAATGTACAGTACAATTCATTTAAGGGAGAGATCTAAAATGTTTTGAAAGTGACAAAAATTAATAAGAGTATTTTAAGAACTGATGATCTATTTCTAGTGTAGAATAAAAGGTGGTTCTCACAACAGTGCTCTAATTTTACAAGGAATGTTATGCATTTGTGTTGTGTTATAGTAAGATATTGAGCGTTTCAAAGCCTTTGAAAGTGCCAGTCATTCATGCTACGAATATATTTTATATGTGGTTTCAAATGTACCCTTTATGGGCTTTAGGGTTGTATTCTTACACGATTCTGTCTTCAAAATATTTCTTGTATATTTCGAGTGTGGAGAAGAGTTCGAATGCCAATTTTCCGAGTCTGATTCCGAAAGTTGAAAGGAGCAGCTGACATAACTTTAGACCCATAAGTCTTCTTGGCAATGCTTATAAAAGTTTTGCTACGGTGTTGCCTCTGCAGTAGAGAAAAGTGATTGGTAAGCTTTTGGTCGACTTTGATATGCATGTCATGTGTTCCCAGTTGCCAAATGTTGGATGCTGTCCTTATTGCTAATGAATGAATTGACTCCTTGCATAAGTTTTATAAGCCGGGCCTCTTATGCAAACTTGATCTTGAAAAGCCCTTTGATCATGTATCACGGAGTTTTCTAATGGTTACTCTTGAAAGCATGGTTTTCCTAGTAAGTGGAGAAAGTGAGTACTGAGCTTTTTTGCATCTCTACTGCTCGTTTGTTCCTGCTTGTTAATGGGGGAACTGACTGGTTTCTTTTATAGCTCTAGATGTATTCGTGGGGGTGGCTCTCTACTAAAGCTTGTTTTCTTTTTGCTTGGACAATAAACAAAGGGGAATATACCTATAAAAGATCTGCTCTAAAGGGAGAAGTTTTTGCCTTGCTTGTGGAATGCATCTTTTTGTGCATTTGGAGTAAGTTGGGTCCATCTTTGGAAGGCGAAAGATGGACTCTCTACTAGGAATAAATAATGATAAAAGGTTGTGGTGCCGGAGTTTGGAAGCGGATTTCTTTGGCTATTTTGTCATACACTTGGATTAGAAGGGACCATCGTATTTTTGATGATTTTGGCTCTTCTCATCAAGAGTTCAAATTTCAGTTTTTGAAGCCATTATAGATTTGGAGCCATATGATTCATCCTAATTGGAACTTGTCTTTTCTTGTTTTGTAGATAGGATTACCCATGATAGCTTAGTGCATCCATCTATCATTTTGTATATGGTTGTCAAACGTAGGTTATTTTTTTTAATATGGGCGTCACCCCATGATGTCTTTTTGTAGATGAGCGTTACCATATGACATGTTATTTTACATGCACCAAGTCTCATTTAATACGGATTCTATTCGTCTTAACATTAAGACGGGTCAAATACATACCAAATCACCCTTGTTACCTAGGAAATACCAATTTTTTTGTCTTTATTACCATCATGTGGTAGTATTTGACCTGTCTTAAGCTTAAGACGGATACTGCCCATCTTAAGCAAGACTTACTGTTTTACATGGGTGTCACCGCTTTTGTGTCTGAGTTAATATTATTATCTTACTTGTGAAAAAAGCATATTTGGTTGAGAACTCCTAAATTTATGCTTATGCTTCTGTGTTTAGGCTAAAGGATATCGTGTCGGACCAGTTTATGACGACGTGCTGGCAATGTCTTGGTTTTTCTTGGAGCTTATAGTGAAATCAATGGCTTTGGAGCAAATTCGTCTTTTCTACCATAGTCTTCCATCAGGTTGGTTTTTTTGTTGGCAAGCAAACATTGGAATCACAGTTTGGTTTTCAGATTTCTTTGGTGCATACATAATTTAAAAGTCATTTTAAATTAATTTTCCATGCATCAAAATATTATTACAAAGGTTATGAAAATTTCCAAAATGATTTTTGAACTTCTCGCTGACTTAAAATCTAAAATAGCTGATGACTTCAGTACAAAACAAAGTGGGCCGGAATAAGTAAGTAACTAACTGATATTATGGCCTAGAGCAATATAATTTTCATGCTCAGGTAGTCTGATCTGCAGTACATTTTTTCCGTCGTATGTCATGATGCGTTTCTGGCTTTAACAACCTTGGGGTATGTAATATTGACCAACTCGGGCATCATTTTCGTCAAACAATCAACTGTGTTGTGGGGGTCAAGTATACGTAGCAAAGGGGTCATTTGGATCGAGTCACTTTGGGTGGGATCATTTTCTGGTGTGTTGTAATCGGGTCATTTGTGTACAGGTCATATCCAGTTGGGTCATTTCCCGTCGAGTTATAAAGATAGTTATGGGCCAGTTCGGGTCATAATTATAGAGGGTTTTTGTATAAAATTAATCAATTTGGGCCAATTTGGTCATTATGAATTAGTTTGGTTCATAACTGTGCAGTTTGTTTTGTTTAAAATCAGTCAGCTTTTTATCGTGTCATCCCGAACGGGTCATTTTGGGTTGTACTTTTCACGTTCGTATCGGTGGAGTCATTCAAGTCAGGTCACTTTTTCAAGGTCTAGGTTACCAAACCCTTTCTTTATTTTCATCAATTAACCTATAATCGAAACCCACTCTGTTAACTAAATTATCCCATACTTTCTGTTATGGATACTCTCTCCCTTTGTCTTTGACCCCTGCCTGCCCGTTACACCATCCCTCTATCCCATCTTAGCCCTATTTATGTGTACAAGGCTTCCTATCATAGACACTGTCAGCCATTCTACCTCGCATCCCCAACCCTGGCATAGTCGATATGTCGGATATATAGAGAAAAAAAGAAAAGGGTGGGAAAGATCTGTAGTGTTTTGGGCTTTTTTGGTGAGTGGGGGAATGTTTGTGATGCTTGTGTAGAATGGTAAGGGAAGAGGGCAGGGAGAAGGGAGAAAACAGGTAGGGGGAAGGAGCTCGCTGTCTGGGGGCGATGGCGAGTGGAAGGGATGATCTGGATCTGTACCTGAGCGGAGGACTCTGAGGAGATGTGAAAACTTGTGGATGGGGAACAAGGGTGGGAGCCTGGGAGGTATGATATTTCTGGAAAAGGTAAAGTTGGAAAAATATAACACGAGGCTGATATTTTTTCTATTGAAATATTTCTTATATAAGCAAACATAAACGATCAAATGCTTCAGAGCTCGAGTTAGTTTCCATTTTTAGAATTGCTTCCCACTTAAGGTAGTATCTTTATATGTGTGATGGTGTAGGTGAAGATATCCCACCGATGCAGTTGAAAGAAGGAGTATTCAGATGTATCATGCAACTCTATGATTGCCTTATTACTGAAGTACACGAGCGTTGCAAAAAAGGATTGAATTTAGCCAAACGCCTAAATAGCAGCTTGGCTTTCTTCTGTTATGATCTTTTGTCTGTGATAGAGCCTCGCCAAGTTTTTGAATTGGTAAGCTCTGAAAATTCTATAATCTCTCATGTTATAGGGTCTAAAATTCACTTATATTCATCATACTTGGCTCTTGTGCAATAGTCAATTCAATTTGCCGAAGCCTTAGAGTTTGGAATTTAAAGTGGGTTCTACTTTCTATTGTCTTCGATGGGGTTCAATAGATTTGTTATGCCTAGCTGCTTAAAGCGGTCTCAGGTACCAGATCCTTCTGAGCCTATTTGATCAATGGAGATGGGAATTGCTCTAGGAATGCTTTGCTTCCACACTAAAAATCTTAAAAGAAAAACATAAAAGTAGTATCTGTCATCTCCAAAATTTTGTTATGGTCAAGATCTTGCGAATAGCCAAGGGTCCTGATTTTTGTGCTCTTCCGCTTCACAAAATTTGGAATGCCAAATGGACTTATATCAATGCATAGGATTGGTCTGAAGAATTTGCATAGGTGGGATGGTGGATGACAGAAAAGCCAGTAAATTATGCGGGTTCCTGAAAGCAAAAGACTTTCTTGCCTATACTTCGTGTTCGTATTTGCTAGATAACTTTCAACGTGCCAAATAGGGATGGAAAGAGAAATGGGAAGAAAGGAAAAATATTTCTCAAAAAATCAAGGAGAAAACAGAAAAGCAGAGAGTATTATTTTGGATATTTTAAAGCCTTTTTTCCTCTTTAATTTGATTCCCTACATCTTTTAAAATTTTCAGTTATTTTACTAACACTGACGAGTTTCAATGACTTTCATTTTACTTTTATTTTATTCTTTGTTTTTATCCTACCTTTTAATAAAAAAATTCCTCATTTTACGACTTTCTTTAGTATTCAATAATTAGTTTTATATTTTTACTTTAATTGGCTCATTCACAAACGGTTTCAAATGATGTTTGTTATCAGCCAACCAAAAATTATTTTGGGATCAAGTTTTGTTGCCGATGTTGAAGAAACAGCGGGATCCTAATAGATCTTTCAAGTGGCTTTGTTTGTTTTAACGCAGTTCTTTATATATGGTTTTGTACACAGGTTTCAACTCGTATGTTTGTCATTTTTGTGTTTTATGCTGATTAAACTGTACTACAGACAGTCCAAGAATAGATTGACAGTTGACTGATATAATTCTTCTCTACTGCACATAGTTATACTTACAAAATCAAGTGGTCATTATTGCAGGTATCCTTGTATCTAGATAAATTTTCTGGGTTATGCCAGTCCGTTCTTCATGATTGCAAGCTTACTTATTTACAAATCATATGTGATCATGACCTCTTTGTGGAGATGCCAGGACGAGACCCTTTAGATAGGTATGGTGAAAACGCTCTCTCATTTTCATGCGACACTTTGTTGCTTTAAAGATTGTCTCGTCTGCCATGTTTTCTTGTGTGAAATGCTAGTTGGATTTTTGATTGTTTTTTTTTTATTCTTTTCATCTGCCATGCTATTGTTTGGAACAAAGCAAAATGGCTCACTAAACTGGCCGCATTTCTTTTCAAACAGTCATTCGATGCACTTCTCGACACAATTTTCATCTTGCGTCATTCGGAAGCAACTTCTTTGTGTTACTAGCACAAGGGTAAAGTTGCATACATTCGACCCCGCCCCACAATTTGCGGGAGCTGCTGGGTTAATGTTTTTGATTAAAGTTAAAAATCAATGAGTTGTATTTCTTTTTAAGACAGTGCATAATTTTGATATGATTAAAATAGCGAAACCGTAGCATTTGAAGAACTTTACATAAATTTGACAGATATGGATGTACGAATCTGGTTCTTATAATTCTTACAGATTCTGGGTGTAGAATAAATTTTAGGCTTCACTAACCTTTATGGCCGTCTAAAATCAACTAGGCTTCGTTTACCTAATGAATAAGGGTGATTAATTCAAGAAACCGTGCCTAAGGTAAAACGATTGATTTCCGACCATCACCTAAACTCTAGATTGGTGTTCAAATTTGAACTTTGTTCTCTCATTTATTGATGCAATACTCTAAATAAACATACTGCATATAACACCAACAAAGCCTTCGTTGCTAATTGATTTTGGTTCAGCTAACATGAATCGTCATTTGTAACTGTGAGGTAAAAGTGTTAAAATAATTGAAAAGAGAGGGAAAAAAGGTAAGATAGGCAGAAAAAGAAAACAATCAGAGAGTTCTTTCCCTCTACTTTAGTCTCTTTGGCGCCCTATTTTCTACGGGTTATATAGACCCATAATTTTAATTTTCTTTAAAAACATCTCAGCACTTCTCCTACCCCTTGCAATCTTTTCACCGTTTCATTCAGGCACAAAATATATGACAACTATATTCAGCTGTGCTGTTTCATTTTCTCGTCAGTAGGTGTAACCTCTACTCTCTCTTTAATCAACTCAGTACTTAATGAGACCACATCCACCGTCGAATACACATCTTCACGATGAATGTGATAATGACCCATGACTCCATGCGTGGTTTAATTAGCTTCCACTCAATTGATTGGCCATGCGATAATTACATAGAAATCCCTTTACATAATACATAGGTCCTAATTGTCATTTCTAAATTCTAATGAACTTGATTATGCTTCCATACAAAAAAATGACCTATTTGTTTGCCAAAGCGAGTCCGATTCAAATGTAAATAACACCAAATCTCTTCTTAATAAAGGAGACCTAAATCCTGAACCTTTTAGCGATTAACAGAAAGAACCAGGCTTGGCTTACTACCATGTTGAAGTCGACAATGGCATTGACAAAAGGCCTACGAAGAAACGCATAAATTAGAAAATCCGTTCATCCTGTGTATTTGATTTTTCTTCTTGTTTATGCATGATTGGTCTACTTAAATTCTGTATGATGTTGAACTCTTATTGCTATGAAAATTTGAGAAGTTTAAGTGATGAGCCAAAATGACTTGGTGAGTGTTTTTGTGTATATTGGCTGCAGGAACTATCTTGCATCTGTACTGATACAAGAGCTCTTCCTCACTTTGGATCATGATGATTCGTTACAGAAGGCTAAAGTGAGTTAATAATAAATAGTATTAAATCTTGGTATTTATCACCACGTGATGCGAGTGCGTAAGGGTATTTGAGTTGGGGATGTGTTTTGGATGTGAACAGTAACACAAATTTTATTTCTTTTTTCTAATTTTTTTAATTGAGAGCATATTATGTGATTTAGCCTCATGTCCTGGCCCACACAGATGAAAATATGAAATGAGCAGGAGTTGCGAGTTCACTAGTTTATAAACCAATGAGTTACTCCTAACACCAATTGGTTTTAGGTTGGAACCTTCTTGGCTTTATGAAGCCCTTTCTCATGATTTAACAAAGTCAAACTAAATGGCCCGGGCCCAATCTCGTTAATTGTGACTAATATTCTCGCAAGATGTGTTAAAAGCAGCCGCGGTCATTTTCAAAACCTTTACAAAACAGCCATGTTCCGATGTTGCGGCTTTTATTTAAAACCACGAGCTCCATGAATTGGCTGAGAGCTTCTTATCAACCTAATTGTTTCGTGGTAGAACATATCTTTGGTTTATGAACATTTCTTGGAATTCTGAACATAAAAGGTTTTAACCTGTAGGCGTCCAGAATCCTGGTGGTTCTCATGTGCAAGCATGAGTTTGATTGTCGTTATCAGAAGCCTGAAGATAAACTCTATATCGCACAACTGTATTTCCCACTCATCAGTCAGGTACCACAGCATTTATTCTTTTTGTTGCTACAAACTCACCCCCTCTCAGAAAAAAAAATATATTATTTGTTCACCCCCTTAATTTATGTGTTCATTCACCAACCCTCAATTCTTGCCATACATCAAAAGAAATGAAGTTGTTAACATCTTGCTTCCGGTTTTTGGAGGACATTTAATTAATTCAATACAAGAATAAATGTGAGAAGGATGATTATAAAGAAGTACAAGCGTATAAAGGCCGTGGTGTATAGGAAAATTACAAAGTTGTGGTTTATGATGTTCAAGGGAGGTTTCTTTCTTCTTGTAGTAGTATATTACTCCCTCTATCTCTCTTCTTGTTCTCTACCTTTTTATTCATTTTTGAGGGGTATTTTAATGAAACATAAGAATTTGTTGAGACAGTGGAAGTATGAACATCTATGTCGATGTCTCTTGTTTTTTTAATACTTGCTTAGTAGTGATATATATTGGGAATGTTATCTATGCAGATACTTGATGAAATGCCTGTCTTCTACAACCTTAGTGCCGCTGAGAAGCGAGAAGTCTTGATTGTTGTTTTGAACATTGTGCGGAATTTAGACGATGCATCACTAATCAAAGTGTGGCAGCAAAGCATTGCCAGAAGCAGATTATTTTTCAAAATTCTGGAAGAATGTTTAATCCTTTTTGAGGTCACTATTTAAACTTCTTCTGATTTTTTTTTCAGGTTCTTGTTTTCATTTTGAACTAGTTTCCTTGTTTGAGCTGCCAATGTACACAGTCCCTACCTTAGTTGTTTGTATATCTCAAAGCTGATTTCTCTTCTCCACGTAGAAAATAAAGGATTAAGTCAATAAGTTGGTCTTTGAGATGAAAATTTCCATTCATATGTGTGAAAAACTAGACCTTTTCATTCCCAGGCTCGATTTTTCATCAATCAGTGACAGGTCATTTTTTCCTGATATGCTTTTAAAATTTCTTCTTTTCTAATTGTATATATGCTGGCTCTGACCAGGGGCCTAAAGCGCTGTAGCCAGAGCCAAGTTGGCTGGCTGGTATATGGTTCATATGACCGTGCTATTTGATTTGGTTATGGCGGTTTTGAACGTTTTGATGTTGGTCTTTCTGAATTTTTTTCTAATTTTGCCATCTTCCTGAACGTTAAGCCATTGATCCCCCTTAATTACTTGCTTCATACTGGTGATATTGTTTGGACAGGGGAAATGTTGGATGAGCTGCCATTTGTAGTTAAAGTTTCAGTTTGATAGTATTATTTGGAGCTACTTGCTTGCCTCTCCCTCCTGCTACCTGTTTAATATATTTAATTTTTTGGCATTCATGTGTAGCTTGGAGTAATGTACAGCTGAAATTTAACCCTGTTTGGATACAAATAGAAAAGGGAAAGGGAGGGTGGGGGTGCAGACTAATGTCGTTTTACCTTCAAATCTTCCCTATATTAGAGATTTTCATTTGGTCTGTTTCAGGAGAAATGGATCCCTTAGTTTCCGTCTCCCTTCATTCCCTCCAGCCACACTTGCTAACCAAACAAGAGATTTTGTCCTCTTTTGTCCCTTCCTTTCCCCACCTATAAGTTTACCTGGTTTTTGTATTATGTTTTACTACCCTTTTGTTTTTCACTTTTTCTTTTCTATTTTTCGCATTTTTGAGGTGTGCGTTCACCCATGGATGGTTCTAAAGGATGATTCATGTCAGCCGACCCCAAATCATTTTGGGATTAAGGCTCTGATGTTGTTGTTGTTGTCCCTTCCTTTTCTTCCATCTCCTTCCATCCAAATAAAGCCCAAGACTTCTAATTCCCACGTTGGATCTTCTTAGGATTTTAGTTTTTTTTTTTTTTCCTGGGTACTCGACATACTAAAATCATACTGTCTTTACAGTTCTCCCCCCAATACTCCCAAAAGTTCATTTTTATCCTCACAACTCCTTAAGTCTTGACCTGCTCTTTTAATTGTTGACTTCTGCAAATCATTAATGGTCTCTGTATGTTTGTTTTGTCATTTACTTGTTACAGCATAAGAGACCAACGGACAATATGATTATTGGAAATAGTTCTCGTAGTATTGCTGGAGATGGCCCTGTTTCCCCCAAGTACTCAGACAGGTTGTCTCCTGCAATCAATACATTTTTCTCAGAAGCATCACGCCAGGAGGTAGTCTGATCTATTAAGCAAGTAATTTTGATTGGCATTTCTATGATACTTGGTATGCAGTTTTGATTGGAAACATCTGCCTGTTTTTGTTTAATTTTATTGTTGCAGTCTCATAGAACGCCAGAGAATTATCTGTTGCTGAAAGTTAATTCTCAATTAAGTTCTCCAAGCCAACCTTATTCTTTAAGAGAAGCGTTAGCTCAAGCACAGTCATCTAGGATAGGAACCTCTGCACAAGCATTGAGAGAATCCTTGCATCCAATATTGAGACAAAAGCTGGTATGTGTTCTCATATTTTAGGTCGAAATGTTTCAGTTTTCATAAAGATGTCAGTCTCCACAACTTACAGGTTTACAAAATGTTGTTATAGCAAGGTTTATATGAAAGAAGATTTTTCTTCTACTGGTTTTCTGTTACTTTTACTGATGTTGTTCTTCTCAGGAGCTTTGGGAAGAAAATTTATGTGCAGCTGTCAGTCTTCAAGTATTAGAAATTACAGAAAAGTTCTCAACTACCGCTGCAGCTCACAGAATCGCTACAGATTATGGGAAACTTGACTGCATCACTTCTGTGTTTGCTAGCATCTTCTCAAGAAACCAGTCACTTTCCTTCTGGAAAGCTTTTTTTCCAGCTTTTAATAATATATTCCGCTACCATGGTTCAACATTGATGTCACGTGAAAATGATCGTTTCCTTAAACAAATTGCGTTTCATCTTCTACGTCTTGCTGTGTTTCGTAATGATAATATACGGAGAAGGGCTGTAATTGGGCTCCAGATACTTGTGAGGGTATGCTTTTGATCACTAGCAAAGAGCTAGTTCTCTGTTTTTTTTTTTTTTTTTTTTTTTTTTTTGTGATTTGTAATCTTTCAAACTTAATACAACAGTGATCCCATCTGCAGAGCTCCTTCTGTTACTTCAAGCAGACCACAAGGCTTAGGGTCATGCTGACCATCACCATATCAGAGTTGATGTCTGATGTTCAAGTTAGTCTGATGAAACCTGATGGTACTCTCGAAGAGAGTGGAGAAGCACGGAGACTTCGCAAATCTTTGGAGGAAATGGCAGATGAAGGGAAAAGCCTAATTTTGCTGAGGGATTGTGGTCTCTCAGAGTCTTTAGTGGTTGCCATTCCTGAAAAATCTACTGAAAATCGCTGGTCGTGGTCAGAAGTTAAACATTTGTCTGATAATCTTCTTTTGGCCCTTGATGCAAGCCTGGAACATGCTCTTCTGGTAAGATTTTCACTTGAGAATAGGTTGCACTGTTCTATAAAATTGAAATCTATCTTCAGTTGTTATAATTAATGCTTTATCCGTAGCAGGGTCCTGTGATGAATATCGATAGATATGCTGCTGCAGAAAGCTTTTGCAAACTTGCAGTAGCATTTGCTCCAGTTCCAGATCTCCACATAATGTGGCTACTCCACCTATGTGATGCCCATCAGGAAATGCAATCATGGGCTGAAGCAGCCCAGTGTGCAGTGGCTGTTGCTGGTGTTGTTATGCAGGTATTCTTTTGACTGTTGTTGACAGCCCATGAAGACGAATGTGAAACCCATTCTGAAAGTTATGCTTAGTTGAGTCCTTCACACTGAGTGGTTTCTGATAGACTTATGTACTCTCTCCTTTCATTTGGATTCACCACATTAACATATGGTACGAGTTTTAAGAAATGCGATGTGGTCACGGCAAGTAAATATAGAATGCGAGTGGATAGATATTGGGACCTACATACTTTAGAGGGTATTTTTGTTTTAAAATCAAATTTGATCATAACGGAAATATGAATCGTATCATTTGATTGTCCCAAAAAGGAATGTTTAAGGAATCTAAATGAAAGGGCGGAGTAGATCTTGTTAAGCCCCCAGATGCTTTAGTGGCTTAATTTACAGTATGCCCAACCTATATGGTATTTTGTTGCTTGTAGCCCCATTTTGCTCTTCAACGCGAATATTCGATTCAACAAAATCCTAGGCAATTCATTTAACTGACATGCAAATGTGGACGCATTCACAATCTTCGCTAAAAAATCAGTAATGCACGTAGTCAGACTCTGTTCAACACTGGCAGATCAACTCCTGTTGTTGACTTAATTAGATTGTATTAACCATACTGCAACATCTTTACAGGCTCTCGTTTGTAGGAATGATGGAGTCTGGGGTAAAGACCACGTCTCTGCTCTACGGAAAATATGTCCTATGGTAAAAGATAACATCACTTCTGAAACGTCAGCTGCTGAGGTGGAAGGATATGGTGCTTCAAAACTAACCGTCGATTCTGCAGTGAAATACCTCCAGCTTGCTAACAAGCTATTTTCCCAAGCTGAGCTTTATCACTTTTGTGCCAGCATCCTGGAATTAGTTATTCCAGTTTACAAGAGTCGAAGGTCATATGGACAGCTGGCCAAATGCCATACAATGTTGACTAGTATATATGAATCTATTCTTGAACAGGAAGCAAGCCCAATTCCTTTCACTGATGCTACATATTATCGAGTAGGTTTTTACGGGGAGAAGTTTGGGAAGCTGGATAGGAAGGAATATGTATACCGAGAGCCCCGTGATGTAAGGCTTGGTGACATCATGGAAAAGCTTAGCCATATATATGAATCTAGGATGGACAGTAATCACAGGCTTCACATAATTCAAGATTCTAGACAAGTGAAGGCGGACGAATTGCAGCCGGGTGTCTGCTATTTGCAGATTACTGCTGTTGACCCTGTCATGGAAGATGAGGATCTAGGAAGTCGGAGGGAGAGAATATTTTCCCTTTCGACAGGAAGTGTGCGTGCTCGTGTCTTTGATCGATTTTTGTTTGACACTCCCTTTACTAAAAATGGGAAAACTCAAGGTGGATTAGAGGACCAATGGAAGCGGCGAACAGTCCTTCAAACAGAAGGCTCCTTTCCTGCACTTGTTAACAGACTTTTGGTGATAAAATCCGAATCTATGGAATTTTCGCCGGTGGAAAATGCAATTGGTATGATCGAAACTCGGACAGCTGCACTTCGCAATGAGCTTGAGGAACCTAGAAGCTCTGAAGGGGACCAATTGCCACGCCTTCAAAGCTTACAGAGAATACTTCAAGGCAGTGTTGCTGTTCAAGTAAGTATTACTCGAGTCGACAATTTCGTATAATTCATATTCATCTTCCTCGACTCTAGTTTTTCCTGTTCTGTGTACAACCACCTATAAGATGGGTAGGAGTGTGTTTCGTGGAGGGTGATGGGCTGTTTCCAGTGGGAGGGAAGTGGTTTATATTAGCAAGTCAAAATATATTTTGACTGATTTATGGGTGATTCAACGTACAACTGTGTTGTCTATTGCAGGTGAATAGTGGAGTATTGAGCGTGTGTACCGCATTTCTGTCTGGGGAGCCTGCAACGAGACTCCGCTC
Source organism: Silene latifolia (assembly GCF_048544455.1). Taxonomy (NCBI): domain Eukaryota; kingdom Viridiplantae; phylum Streptophyta; class Magnoliopsida; order Caryophyllales; family Caryophyllaceae; genus Silene; species Silene latifolia. Next base: position 606,702 of record NW_027413143.1, on the reverse strand, counting down.
ACAGGAATTGCAGCAACTAATTGCTGCACTGCTTGAATTTATGGCTGTCTGTAAGAGGGCCATTCGAGTACACTTCAGACTGATTGGAGAGGAAGACCAGGAGTTCCACACTCAACTTGTCAACGGATTTCAATCTCTTACAGCAGAATTATCTCACTATATTCCGGCCATTCTTTCAGAACTATGAAAGGTTGAAACCTTTTGTTATCTTGTGTAGCTATTAGCATTCTTCGATTCTTCCAAATCGTGTATAAAATTCGTAGTGGATCTCAAGTGTAGGGACAATTTGCAAGTTTTTTTAGTGTGATCTAGGGTTTGGTGTAGTATATTTTACGAAAAAAGAGTGTTGCCTTTTTGGTAATTGTATGCGCGCTTGGGCTGCGGCCCTTTGTTGCTTCATTTCGTGCCTACTGTGAGTTGTAACCATGTCTTGCCTGGCGTAGCTGAGAAGACAAATGTAGACATGACCGAGGAAACATGATCAAAACCTTACGAAGCCAAATGAACTCTAAAAGTAGTTGAACAATAAGCCAAAAATAAATTCTCATTAGACTGACATTATCCGTCTATATACCCCACTTGCTCTCCACTTTAATTTTGTGAAAGAGCCACTATCTGTCCATAGCTATAGACGTATAGTGGCCGTCTATAATGAGACGGGCTGATAAAAATAATAGTTGAGGTGTTGGGAAAATCATAGAGCAACGCAAAATATCAGAACTGAATCAATATCCAATCCGAAAAACAGTTTGGAACAGTTTGGATTTTTAGGATTAGATATTGGATTAGATAAGGGTATAGGGTTTTGTGTATTGGATATCCATATCCGATCTGAAAATGAGTTTATGTTCAATTTTTTCCATATTGCAATTTAACTGGGGCCGGGCTACACTGGGCCATTGGACCATGACAATAACTTGTCCAAAAAGAAGTCTGCTCTCAGCTTGTTTTCATATTGCAAACACTAATTCTCATTTGCGACGCAAGTCTATGATTAGACTTGGTCACTTGGTAGAGTTGATCCGATTCGATAAGACTGACCTGAAATCTGAAAGTGATCCGAATTTACTTGACCCGAAAATGAGTTGAAACCCGAATTGACCTGACTCGACCCAGACCTGAACCAATCCGGACCCGAATAATTAACCCGATTCAAAATGACTTAAAGTGAGCCAAAATGACCCGAAACTACTAGTACTAAGTCATATTAATGTTATATGCTTCAAATAGAGTTTAATTAGTTACAATAATTCTAAATAACTAGTTAAATTTGTAAATTAATATTTCTTAATCAAAATAGTACTAACTAAAGTGTTTTAGCCATTAACCCGAATGAGTAAATAACCCATACCCGAAATTGACATGACCCGAAGTGACCCGGCAACAGGTCACCTGAAATCCGAAATGACCCAAAACCCAAAACGACCCGACCAAAAATCACAGCTTGTGACGGATAGCTGTGACAACAGTGCACGAAACTAAAGAGGGTGGGACGGAATAATCGAGAAATGGCGCCAATTCCAGTATTTCACACTTTCACCCATTCACTTATTGAAATTTGAAACCTGTTATTGTTGAAAGTTGAAACACAAACCATTTCCCCCAATTTCTGCCAATTTCAAAACCAATCTTCATCTATTCGTCGAAACCAGAAGTTTCCGGAATCGCCATGGAAGGAGGGATGATATCAGTAGACAGATGGTCAAAAGGAAGTTCAGCTTACTTCTTAACACACCTTCACTCCGATCACACTCGCGGACTATCTTCTACCTGGCGCAACGGACCTCTCTACTGCTCTCGTACCACCGCAAAACTCTTCCCTCTCAAATTCCCCGATTTCGACCTTTCTTTACTCCGTGTCGTCGATATCGGTTCCTGGCTTAAACTCTCGCTCTCTTCCTCTGTCCATGTCATGCCTATTCACGCTCTCCACTGTCCTGGTAACTAACTAACTAACTATTCCTGTTACCTGTTCAATTCAATTCAATTCTATTCGATATTCGATATTCGATATTCCGTGTTATTAGATGCATGTTTCGTTTCTGCAGGTGCTGTTATGTTCTTGTTTAGAGGTGATTTTGGATATGTGCTTTATACCGGTGATTTTCGTTGGGAAATTAATGGAAAACAGTCTGAAAATGCGAGGAATATGCTTTTTAATGCTCTTGACGGTCAAATTCTCGATGTTTTGTATCTCGATAACACTTACTGTAATCCTGCTTACTGTTTTCCTACTCGCGATGTTGCTGCGCAACAGGTACTGTCAATTTCAATGGAAAACGAATCATTAAAAATATCAATTCGACTTTTATTGCTTTATTTAATAATTATCGGATTGATTCTCCCACTACTAAGAAAAGGCTGGAAACTGACTGACAAAATCCGTTAGTAACGGATTTTCTGTCAGTAATTAGCTATCCTGACGGAAAATTATTGCTTCCTTCCAATTTCAATGGAAGGAAGAAGCATTTTCTTTTCGTTTCAGTCTGTTATTTGGTCGTATACTAATAGAGATAACAATAAGGTCGATCATGCTTTAGCTCAGATGTATCCTAGAGTTGTTGGTCGTGTTGTGTGGTCGGATGTTCTTCCTCCGATTGTGAACAATGCTGTAATCGCTGATTTATTGTTATGTTAATGCATCTTTGGGGTGCTTTTCTCAAAAAAAAAAAAATATCAAATCGACTTATATTGCTTTATCACTACTAAGAAAAAGCGGGAAACTGACGGATCCGTCAGTAACACGGATTTTCCAACAGTAATTAGCTTTCCTGACGGAAAATTATTGCTTGCAGGTTATTGACATCATTACGTCTCATCCAGACCACGACATCATTATTGGAATTGACTCTCTTGGCAAAGAAGATCTCCTGCTTTCTATTGCTGAATCCCTGAATATTAAGGTTTCTTCATTAAACAATTCTGAATATATTATATAAATGCGTTGCTGGAATTGAAAATTCTGTGTTTCTAATCATTTGAATATTTTGTGGGATTCGGAAAGATATGGGTGTGGCCAGAAAGGTTGCAGACGATGCATCTTCTAGGCCTTCCTGATATCTTTACAACTCGGACTTGCCTGACAAGAGTGAGAGCTGTTCCTCGATACAGTTTCAGCATCGACACTTTAGAGGCATTAAACAAAAGAAAGCCGACTATAGGGATTATGCCTTCCGGTCTTCCATGGCTTGTAAAATCCTTTTCCGGAGAAAAACAGTCTTCTGCATCATCATGTCTTACAGTTGACTCTACCAGCAGAAGGAAGGCTCCGAGAGATGGGACACGTGTTGACCTTAATATGAAGTCTGTTGAGAAGGTGCATCAGTATGTGTACTCAGTTCCGTATTCTGAACACTCGTGTTTTCCTGAGATTAAACATTTTTACAGTCTTCTTCAACCGTCACATGTCAAAGGTATTGTGACAGTATCAGCATGGTATGTTGATCCTGTTTACTATCTCGGCCACCTGTTGAAGACAAACCTAGCAAATGAAATGAACAGCCTGAATCTCGAAACTCATGGGGAAGTTGAATCAAAGCTGAAGATGAAAAACAAGAACTTCAAAACTACTGGAAAGAAATACAGATCTTCTGATAAGTTTACGTCTGGAGTTCAGGTTCACAGGGTCAATTTGCAGAGGAAAACTCGCGGTATCAGAATTACAGAATGCGATGATTTTGATTTTCCAGCTGGTAAAACCTGAATCATGGATTTCGGTTAGACTCAGTTTTTGCAGAGCTAATTCAACAGACCTGTCATGGAAAGTTCGGTTCATTTTGGGAGGAAAATTTTGAGCGAATCCCGATTCCTGATAAGCTTGTTAGTCTAAGGCGTACTTACAGTAATATTTTGATTGGATATTGTATCTAGAACTCGTATAATCGTCCTCTAATCTAATGTTTATATTGTTCTATACTCTCTCCATTCACGTCAATTCCATATTTTTGCAACAGCGCAAAAATTAAGGAGGCAAAAGATAGTTTTATACTCTCTCCATTCACGCCAATTCTCATTACTGTTATATACACTGGTTTCATCGTCACCAAAGGCTCGCCACAAATTCCGATCATATTCCAATTTCTCAACTAGATGAGAGTCGAGACTAGGGGTGTTAATGAGACGAGACAGCTCGCGAGCAACTCGAGATCGGCTCGGCAAAAGCTCGGTCAAAGCTCGGCTCGAGATCGGACTCGGCTCGAGAGTTCAACGATTCAAGCCGAGCAAACGCTGGCTCGGCTCGAAAAGCTCGTGAGCGGCTCGAACTTGTGTGATTATATAAGATATTGCTCATATTTTATAAAAATCTTTTATCATGATTATATCTTTGTATCACGTATATCAAATGTCTCACTGATTTGTCAAATATTTTACATTTAACCTTCGAGCCTTGTTATTGAAAATATCGGAAGAAAAAAATCAAAAAAATTAACCATTATATATAAGCTCGATTTGAGCTCGAGTTTGGCTCGAGCTCGCGCTAAAGCTCGCAAGCTTGATATCGAGCACATTTTCTACAAGCTCGGGTAAGCTCGAGATCGGCTCGAGATCGAGTTTTAGTTCTTGAGCACAAGCCGAGCAAGGCCAAGCTCGGGCTCGGCTCGGCTCGTTAGCACCCCTAGTCGAGACCAATTGATTTGATCAACAGTTAAAACCAAAAAGTTAAAAACACCATTTTTTGATTTGTTCAGCTCACTCAACCCAAACACAAACCTAACAACCCATAACAACTGTCTCTCGGCCGAACTGACATGAACTGATGAGAAAAAGGAACATATATCGGAGGTAACTTTTTTGTTTTTGAGCATATATCTATATTTTTTGAGCTTATTTCCACAAACTTTATTTGTTTTTGAGTATATGTATGTTTTTTTTGAGCTTATTAAAATTTATAAGTTAGATTTTAATTTTTTTCCGTCAAAATTCAAATTTTACTGAACTTATATGTAATGTTTTTGAGTATTATTACAATTTTTTAGAGTTTAATGTTTAAGTAAATAAACTCAAAAAATCTATATTAAAACTCAAATTTTTTAAAACAAAGCTCAAAAAAATTATTATAATGCTCAGAAACTATTAATTGGTGGTAATACATCAGATGTATAATCCACTTACTGGTTTTCACTTAAAACTAAAATAAATGCACCTATAGCTCTATAAGGACTCGTTTGGGATGAGGGTAATTATTACTCGAGTAATGGAGGCAAAAACTAGAAGAAATGAGAGGAGATTGATGGTGGTTGTGGAGGGTGGAAAGAGGAGGGAGTGAGGGACTATTATACTAACTTCCCCCAATTTTCATCTCCAACCTCTATCACTTTCCTCCGTCTTTTAGTTTATTTAAGCTCTATTATTTCGGTAATAATTATCTTCCTCCCAAGCGAATCCTATATTTATTTTTGGCTCGTATATAAGATAAAATACACTCCGTCCGTCCCGGTCAATTGTTGTCCTTTGGTTTTAGCACAAAGATAAAGAAAGAAAAGGGGTCAAAGTCAAATGGTCAATTACTAAATGACAAGTGGACCAGATTGTGTGTGAATGGTGAAATTGTTCATCAGGTTCATTCTTAAAATAGAAAGGACAACAATTAACGGGAATACCCAAAAATGGAATAGGACAACAAATAACCGGGAGGAGGGAGTAAGTTGATATCCGGACGCAGCCATGACCCAACGCCACGAGTCACTTGATGATGACCCGACGTAAATAACCGACCTAAGTGACCCGATTGTGAACCCTAAGGTCCTCAATGCTCAATCAAATTGAATAGTCTTTTCTTCCTGCACAAATTCCTCTCACCTCTCATATCCGATGGGTATTTTGTGAGAGAAAATGGTATCCATCGATCCACTTTTTCTGAACACTATATCGCCCGTCTTCAATGAGATTTTGTGATGCTCAATTACCCCTCATTGAATAGTCCAGGTTCCTGAATGTACTGTTAACTCTGTTGATAGATTAGCACCACAATCAATCAGTGGTGGTGGGCTCATGAGGTCTACAAGTCAACATTTATTTGGTTGCCGTTCACAATGGGCTAATTGTTTGTAGTCGTCTATTTTGACTTTTATTCTTCCTAGTCTTCTAGTAAACCATTGTTCGTTCATAAATTCTCATTTAAGACGGTCACTTATCCGTCTATTTCAACTTTTATTATACTTATGTTTGTTTGTTATTCTTAATTACCTGAAAAAACAAAACATTTTTCCTTTGGTATTCTATGCCATGGAAAACTTGTATGGTTTATGTTTCAAGCTTTATCATCTTACATTAATTATCTCATTCATAATTCCCTTTTCATCTGGTTTGGACAGGATTACAGTAAACAACTCGATCTCCGGAGACGAAACAATAATATCAGCAGAAGGAAACTTTGAGCTTGGATTCTTCCAACCTGGTAAATCTTCCAACTGGTATATTGGTATTTGGTACAAGAAAGTTTCTGTACCAACTGTAGTTTGGGTAGCAAACCGAGTTAACCCCGTCTTAGATAAACATAGTTATGAGTTTAAATTGTTAGATGGGAACTTGGTTCTTACAAACATGGTTATAAAATCACCCCCCATTTGGTCGACAGATTTGAATTTGACAAACCGGAAATCAGTACAGGCAGTTTTACTCGATTCAGGAAATCTGGTTCTTACAGACGGACCTAATACGAGTATTAGTGAACCGCTTTGGCAGAGTTTTGAAAATCTTACTGATACTTGGCTTCCTGGTGGTAAGATTGAGTATAACAAAAAGACTAATAAAAGCCAGCATCTTTCTTCTTGGAAAAATTTGGATGATCCGTCTCCCGGTCTTTTTACGCTTGAGATAAATCACGAGTTAAAATCATATATTATCATGTGGAACGAAACAATACAGTATTGGAGTAGCGGATCATGGAATCCCAAACAACAGATTTTCAGTTTAGTCCCTGAGATGAGGCTGAACTTCCTGTACAGCTTCAACTTCACTGATAATGAGAATGAGACCTACTTTAGTTTCAATCTTTACGACCCTACGATTATTTCAAGGTTTGTTATGGATTCTTCTGGTGTGATTAAGACAATGACATGGCTCGAGAATTCCCAAGATTGGAATCAATTTTGGTCTGAACCTAAGCAACAATGTCAAGTGTATGCTTATTGTGGGGGTTTTGGAAGTTGTACTCAAAATTCGTTGCCATTTTGTAGCTGTTTAAAAGGGTTTGAGCCTGTGTCGAATACTGATTGGGGTTTGAGTGAATACTCAGGGGGATGCAACAGGAGTACCCCATTGGGATGTGAAAATTCAAACTCCGGAAAAGCTAAAGACAGATTCTTTGTTTATGAAGGAATTAAATTGCCTGAAAATGCAAAAACTGTTGCGGCCTCGAGCCTGCAAGAATGTGAATTAGCTTGTTTGAATAATTGCAGCTGTAATGCTTATACATATGATAATAGTGACTGTTCTGTTTGGTTTGGCGAACTATTGAACTTTCAGCAGCTTTCTGAGGGTGATCCTAACGGGAAAATACTTTATCTTAAGCTGGCTGCCTCGGAATTTCCAAGCAAGAGTAAAACAAAATTGATTGTCGGCATTGCTGCAGGATTTATTGCCCTGATATTGGTCATTTTGGGACTGCTGTTAGCTCGACGTCGTAGGCAAAAAGCAAAATATTCTGAGTCTAAAACTCCGGTTGAAGGTTCACTGATAGCGTTTGGGTATAAGGAAATACAAAATGCCACAAAGAATTTCTCAGAGAAACTAGGAGGAGGTGGATTTGGGTCTGTGTTTAAGGGAACATTGCCTGATTCATCTGTAATTGCTGTGAAAAAGTTGGAAAGTTTTAGCCAAGGCGAGAAACAATTCCGGACTGAGGTTAGTACAATTGGGACAGTTCAGCATGTTAATCTTGTTCGACTTCGTGGGTTTTGCTCAGAAGGGACTAAAAAGCTACTGGTTTATGATCATATGGAAAATGGGTCTTTGGACTATCATCTTTTTCCTGACAAAAACAATACAACATTGGACTGGCCGCAAAGATACCAAATTGCCCTTGGCACGGCAAGGGGATTAGCATATCTACATGAGAAATGCCGAGATTGCATTATTCACTGTGATATCAAACCAGAAAACATACTTCTGGATGCTGAATTCTGCCCTAGAGTAGCTGACTTTGGATTGGCAAAACTTGTTGGACGAGATTTTAGCAGAGTCCTTACCACTATGAGAGGAACAAGAGGGTACCTTGCCCCAGAATGGCTGTCAGGGGTAGCGATAACAGCCAAAGCAGATGTTTTTAGTTACGGAATGGTGCTGTTTGAACTGTTATCAGGGAATAGGAACATCCAACAATCAGGGGATGGAACAATCAAGTTTTTCCCAACTTGGGCTACGAGCAAAATAACTCAAGACGGAGATATCATGACAATATTAGACTCTAGACTGGAAAACAACGCTGATGCTACTGAGGTAATGAAGATATGTAAACTCGCTTGTTGGTGTATTCAGGATGATGAATATAATCGCCCGTCAATGGGTCAAGTGGTTCAAATACTTGAGGGTGTTTTGGATGTGAATATGCCTCCTATTCCGAAGTCTCTCCAGGTTTTTAATGAAAATGATGAGGAGCAGGTTTTGTTCTTCACCGAGTCATCCTCCGGCCAAAGTTCACAAACAAGGAACACTTCTTCACTTGCTTCTTCTTCATCATAAGGAACTATTCCATATAGTTAGTCCACTCTTTTTTTTTTGCCAATAGAGATACAGTATTATACTTGCTCCGTTTCAATAAAGATAAACAAATGATTGAGACGGATGTAACATATAGTGAGAATAATGTATCTTATTTGTAATATAATGTATGAACTTATGTTTTCTAAAAATTCAATTATAATTGTATCTTTTTTTTTTTGGGACATTACATTTTATTAGCCAAGTTCAGTGGTCACAAATTAGCATATGTGAAATCCAAACATCCAATTAGTATATAGGTCAAGTTGTGACGGTATGTTTATATTTTGAAAATAATTTTTTTAAAGGGAGGCTACGTTGGTGGTCGAAATTGGGAGTTATCTTTCGTATGATTAGTGGGAGGGGCGTGTGCGTGTGGTGGTTGTCTGGCGATCGATTGTACCATGCCCATTTTCTGGAAGCATCTTTATAACACAAAGTACCAAATGAATGCACAAATTAAAACATAAAGGTGCTCTTCAAAGCACGTTTTTTTTACTCAACAACCACCGCAAATTGGTCCCGGAAAAAAATCCCAACCTCCATCAACATCCAGAAATATTTGTGAACATATACTTTCATAGACATATATATTAGAGAAAATTTCAAATCAATCAGGCCACTGGATAACATTACTCTTTCGATATTCCGAGCATAAAACTCACAATCCAGCACTACCAATCTAGGTACTACAAATCTATAATATCTGCAGATTTTCATCGCCTTGAGAAAGACTGGTTACGCCATTACAAGAAAAATACCTTTTGAGATTCAGTTTATCATACAACATTAAGGTGACAGGTCGAGGGAATGATGCAATAATCAAAGCCTCGGCGATTACATCCAGGGCAAATGACAAATTAACAGTAAGAGCACAGAAACAACCGGAACTTAAACCGTAAGAAGTAAGAACACAGAAATGACACTAACATTAGCTGCTTTTATACCTTCCACTGATACATTTTTCTATCATCTAGCAGTATTTTGCGACTACGTTTCCTCTAATAGCTACAAGAAAAAAGGTAAAAAGAAAAAAAAAATGCTATAGCCTATTGAGAAATTAAATTACAATAATACACAGGAAACAGAGACTGTACACAAGAATGAGGATGATGCCGCCTTCAGGCTTCAGCAAAACAAAGGTTGCGAAATGGAGAGGCGGCTCTGAACTAATAACTAATAATCGACTGTTTGAAAAAAGAGGGGAGAAATGAATATGCTAACGTCAACTAGTAGTCAATTTCACCGATCCCAATTACCTTGGAACATGGCAGGTCTGTTCTTCAACCAAACTACCATTTCCCGCTCTAGTGGAGAGTTATTTAGGACAGCGTCTAGCATTGGACTGCCGAATACTTTAGGAACACGCTTGAACGACCATATCCTATCCGTAGGCCATCGTCTTTGGGGCCTCTTTTCCTGTTGAATTGGAGAACGACATTGTATAAGGAAGTCTCATAGAAATAAAATCCTATACTAGTTTAAACGCCCTCCCTAAGACGAGGTCCCAGAATATGAGGATTGCAAGAGGTCACAAGATGGACAACCAAAAATATTGGACCGCTGAAGTGGTATAGTTTGGGTGATGTAAAGACAGGAATGAGAACCACCAAACATAAAATATTATTCTAATTTTCAGATTTCCATAATCCTAATTTTATTTACCCTTTCTATTTTAAGGGTAAAAATAGCCAATTGGTGTTACTGTTGCGCCAAAACATTTCTCCCAAACAAAGTACAAAATCACAAGAAGAATTATTGCATAGGCATTGAATTATAGGAGTACTTTTTTGACCAGTAGATTTATTTGGGTTCAACGGCCAAGGTGCTGCAACAGAAACTACAGCACCAAAAAAGGACAAAACGGCCACCAAGAATCAAATGATATTCACTAATTGGCCTTGATCATCTTCTACCTATTTCTCTTTTAAACAAAGGAGAATGCACGGAATCAGAATAATACACATTTTTCTTAAGCAGGTATACTATAGGATAAGAAAACTCACCATTCTTGCAAGCATATATCGAACAGCATTGGGACCATAAGCAAGCTTTTGGCGTTGTGGCTTTTGATGCTTGGTATAAAAGGAACCAAAATCGGGTAATACCAAGCAACCCCTACTGTTTCTTGCAAGCTCACGATCTGGGTCAGCTTTAGTTTGGTGATGCCAGTAAATAAGCTGCCCTAAACAATAGTTTTCTCCATAAGTTTTGCAGTATTCAGCGACTCCTGACAACTTAGTCGGACACTTGGGTCCAAGATCAAGAGGGCTAATGTAAACTGGAGGGGAAGTGACAGACTTGTATTCCTACACAAGAAAAAAGATAATTAGTCTTTGCAGTCTAAGCCAGAAACTCAAGACAAGGTTTGCAAATGCAGTAATCTCTTCCTTCATTTGGATTTACTATATTTCCAAATGGCGCAAGTTCTATATAAAGTCAAATAAAATAAGTGTGAAGGGCGGAAAATTCAAGTTAGATGGAGAACGTGACTAATAGTAAGTTACTGGACAATGGAGTCCACGTATTTTGAGAGGGTATTTTTGTTGTTTTGCTGTGAATATTACTCAAAATGAAATGTAGTGAATTGAATTGAACAACTAAAGAAAACATAGTGAGCCCATCTTATGGAAGGAATATTTATTGACAAAGAAACCTCACCTTTACTTTAAGGAAAGACTTGGTGTAAGCATATACGTGTATCAAATCAGCAGCAGCATCATGTCGACACTTCACTGAACTAGTTAGATTTCGGACCTCGTCTCTCAACCTTAATTGCAGAAAGCAATTATAAATAAATGAAAGAAAGAATAAGATGCAGAGCTATAAACAGTCGAATTAACATTTACCACAACAATGATTTCCGAAGTTCTTTCTCGACATTGGCTGAACTGGATGGGTCATGAGCACGTATCTTCAGTTTAAGATCTTGTACCACTCGATTATCAACATTTGAAGCCATAGATTGAAGAAGTTCATCAACAAGAGAACCTTCACCATTCCACAAGACAGATACCATTTCTTCAGGACTGAGCTTCTGCAATGGAGGTGGAGCTTTTTTTGCATCTCCAAAAACACATCTTAGGACATACCGCACCTGCAAGTACCATTGATGGCCTTGAGTAAGCACAACAATATAATACTCCATGAGCATTTTATATCGAACACGACAAATTTACACTGTAACTCTATATTTGAAAATGCTAAAAGGTCAAAATGAGATTGGTTGACCATCAAAGTAAATGAGCGCAAGAAATATAGGATGGAGCTAGTACTCCCTCCAAATATATGTGAGTAGTATTTTAATGAAATGGGAAGAGCATTAAAATTTGGAGGGAGTAATAAATATTAGGGATAGAGAGGAAATAGCCTTCACATTCAGCAAATTAAATGTTCTTATCTCTAATCTACCATTTATCTGGTTGTAAAAGCTATATCGGTGTGTACCAGGTATCACCCTACCACTGTACATATAAGAAATCATAGGGTGTTTAAAAGTAGCATACGAAGGATATCCGAGAAATACCTTGTCGAGTGTGAGAGCCAAATTTTGAAGCCGCTGGCTGTACACTCCTTCTGCCTGTCCAATAGAAACCAGAACAAGTAATTAAGCACAATTCTTCAATCTTCAGAAACAACTTGAACAGTCTGATTTTCAAATATAACACTTAGATGTCGTGCAAACTGAATCAACCTGTAATTCAGCATCACTCCTCTCCATCTCAGCAGATATTTCAAGATTATATTTCTTCTTCTCCTCCAAATTATGTTTCAGGATTTTCTCGGGAAGTTTTGTTCGTTCAAAGTTTATGAATCGGACCTACAGCAAGAATTGACAACCACAAAGTAAGATTTGTCGAAGAGAAAGTATATATAAAATTTGGTCTAGTACAAACAGACAGCACATTAACAGGTTTAACTGCTGTAAGATTAAGACAGCCGGGAATATGTACCAGGCGTGCAGAATATGCAACCAGCCAATCAGGCAAACCACCCAGCAGGCAACGTCCTAAACCAGCCCTACTCAAATCAATGTAGTCCTCTTCGGAAACCCAATTTAGCTCACACGCTTCAAGTAACAAACGCTGCTTATCCAAAAGACCATGCCACTCCTTCAGAACCTAATGATAAAAAACCAGAAACTGATGATCAATCCAACTTCAACAGAAAATGGATGTTTAATTAGAGGAGTCTGCAAAATGGGGTCTACAAACAAGATGAAATATTAAGCAGACTGAAAAACAAAATTGCACAAGCTAGTAGTATTCCCTCATTTGAACATCAACTTAGATATATATTTTCTCACAATACACAATATCTTCAACTTTACAGAAATGATAATATGAAAAAATTACTTCTGATATATCATGTCGGACTCAGGTACAAGGATCGAAGCGTTGGATCCTTTAAATTTCAAAATCAAGGACTTGGGTCTAAGGGACAGATTTTTGAAGGATCCAAAATCTAAAGTGGGACTCGGCGTTTTTTTTTATCTTGTTTCCTTATTGGTAGAGACTTTGTACTTCCATGAATCTATTAAAAAAAGAGAGAGACGAATAAAGTTCGTTCTCTGATGAAATTACGAGAAAAAAGAAAGGAAAAAGAAAACTGACACATAGTTAAAAAAAATATAGGGAAAATAAATTCCAAATCAAAATCCTAACGCCCAATAGGCTACTAGCCCACACCTTAGCACCTCAACAGTCATGTCAACGGAAAAGGAGAGAAGAAATTGATTTTCCACTTCCCCATAAAACCCACAGACAATAACGTTTGCCTCTGTTAAAAGCAAAGTAAGAAGAAATAATCTATCCCTATATTCCATGAATAAACACACAGCCTTGCTCCGAACACCGTTCTTGCTTTCCTTCACCTTCATCAATGACTTCCAAACTACCAAATTTTTTCTCTTCGACTGCTTTCAGTCCATACACCATGTAAACTGCCTAGCTTGTTAACAGCAAAATGAATATGACCCTTATGGCCTTATTCCGTGTCCGCACCCGGGTCAACTCATATTGACACGGGTACAGCATGGTTAATAAACAGTCCGAGCATCATAGCTTCTGATAAATCAAACTTAATAGATTAACATTGCTTGGCTACGTATATTTGAAAAAATTAAGGTTAATGTTGGCATCAATTAACCAAGAAACTCGAACTCGGAGAGTATAGATTGGATGAAGAAGAACAAAAACAAATCACATATTAGTCACTGAGATTGACAAAAATTTTAGGAACCCATTTTACCTTATCATAGGCCCCTTCTCCAGTTAAATTTAGATAGCTTCCTCGGCAAACTTGACTTCCACACAAACAAACAGAAGCTTCATATTCTTCCTTGCTCTGGAATAACAGTACAATCAAATCAGCTCATACAAGTGACTGACCTTCCGTAAATAAAGTGAGATATTGTGAATAAGAAAGCGATGTGTGTACATACCTCTGTGACTGAATTATAGTCAAAAGTGACTTCTTCACCAAATGCTATTGGGCGTACAGAATAGATTCCAATCTGATACTGACCACCTACTGCAGTAACTCTGCAATTCATTATCAGAAAAATGCAGAAAAACCAGAGTCAATTATGGTTGTCATAACAAAAGCATGAAGAAAGATCATATAGAAGTAATAGAGACTGATGTCCGCAGGTCATAAGAGGAAAACATTACTAGGAAGTAACCACATTTGACTTTTTCAAACATTCCACTCAATTAGGCACATTTGACATTTTCGCCTCACCAAAAAAACTCAAATGGCTTACTCGATGAAATGGAAGATATATAAGTCTTTTGTAGCAGACTTTAGGTTAATTGTGCATGCCATAGGAAGGAAAACTTCCCCAGAAGTCACACATAACACGTCTTAAAATAAACTAATAGCATTGACTTCTAAGCACATAGGCTTACATATAGAGAAGTGCAATCAATTATACTTATCAAGGACCCTGGAATCTCCACCACAAAACGCAATATACAAAGTTATAAATGAACCAAAAAAACGGAGAATAAAATTTACAAGCGATAACTAATGCACCAAAAACAAACAAGTGAACATCAAGAATGTTAGAGGCCTATCTTAGCAACAGATCGTACATGTTAAAAGGCTAATCAAGTTGAAAAATACTTATATCACTAGCATCTGAGCACAATATTACGACACGGATGCCATACAACATGTCACTTAGAATTACGTTTTACGTTGATATAATTTTCACAAAAATATTCAACCTTCTAAAAAAAGGAATACGATATAATATATTAAAAAAACTCAAAATAGTTTAGAAACTTAAGTCACACAAAAAGCTACATAAAAAACTACTTAGATGTTTGCTTGAATATTCTAAGGAACGCGAGAAACGGCCAAAACTAGGTAGCATAACTCAATCTATTGCTTTGAAGCCATAATATTCTAAAATACGAACACCAATTAAGAATACCTCTTACTGACATGCTGTGTGTAAGACCAACATAACATCTCGCACAGTTTTTAGCTTATATTTCCAAATTGGCCCCGTAAATCTCAAACCATGTTGATGTATTAAGCAAATTAATCCTCATTTAATGTCATATACTCATATGCCTAATTCGTTTCAGCAGTGAAGACTAATATATTAGGATTATGACCAAAGGAGATCTGATAAATATTTTAACAATCGGTTTCCTAAATGGCACCATCACCCTAGTTATTTAGTTAACTAACTTATTTGGAATTATTAAAGCATTCAATATAATAGATATAAAATGTAATAAACTTAGAGGTAATTTTAAAAAATAGACTGCAACAATTCTTGTGACAGACCACAAAGGTGGGTAGGTGATTTGGTCTTATGTAACAAACAGTACATAGAGCCTGAGGAATCATGACCACAGAACATACGTTTTTCACACATTGACTATCATATTGTGAACATACAACACTGTACCACAGATACAACAGCTCAGGATTTACTACAGTTTACAAGGAAAAAGTATTCAATCAGCAAGGTGGCCGAAAGCTTTATCATAATCATTTTGAAGAATAAAGGAAGGACCAAAAATCCACGATAGAAAAGAATACTAACTTTGCTTCACAATTGGGCCGACATGAGTGACAAATGCGGCTAGCATAATTTGCTTTGTGCATTGCATCGACAACAAGTATATCATATCCATCAGCATCACCCTGTCAAGCGACACTACAGTTAATCAAAAGTGCATTGAAGTAGGTAACAGGTGTGGAGTTATCAGTAATTTATTTTTTTGAGCGAAGAAACACCTTCGGCCTCTCTAGATATATGTTGTAAAATTCCGGAACATCTTTACTACTCTTTTGCAAAGATCGAATTCCATCTTGCTTCTCAAACCATTTCCACGCAGGATATACCTACAAATAACCCAGAGAGCATAAATGAAATTCAAGTTCAAACAATGAAAAATGGCATTTAACTGAATTTACTACATTGGCAACCCAAGATATGAGCACGATCACAATTAAAAAATAAAAAGTGCAAGCAGACAAGTTCTAAGAAGGTGAGACAAATATATAAGCTAAAAGACAAAAATGCCACTACAGACAACAAAAAACCTATGAAAAATCAACATTTCCTACAGCTCATGCGAATATTATTAGAGATGGCTTAGAACCACATAACAAGCCAGGCTGGATAACTACAATGACCATTTAACCCCCATATACATTTAATATGCGATCATCTAATTGTTCTACAGGTACTGCACTTTTGTGCAAGGTCAAAGCAATAAAAAGTTGCTGCAATACAAGCAGACACCAGTTAGAAACTTCTTCGCCACAAGGACAGAGGCCCATATGGTTAAAAGGGAAAGACATACCTCTCCAAGGAATTCAACAACAAAGTCATCATCTGTGAAACCACCTTCTTTGTCACAAACAACACCAAGCCCCTAATCAACATAAAAAGCATATTAGAAATGTAACCATTTTGCAATTTTTTTGCCAAATAGCATCCCTATCCCATTTTTATCTTCTCTATTTGACTTTGATGGTCAACAGACGTCGACTCTCAGTGTAATCACATAATATACATAATTTACATTGTATATTACAACTTTTTATAAATGACAATTTGAAAATTACTAATTAGGTTCATTAATTCAAATGAGACAAACTTTACAATACCTTATGATATACTTGGATAATTTAATGACGAAAGTAACATCGGTTGACAACCAAATCAAATCAGGACAACATAAGTAGGAGAAAGGAAGCATCTAACGTATAAGCATACCATAGAAGGACAAACGAAAGTACCTTCCGGTAACTAACATAGTTATCTGCACGACTATGCATGGCCTGAAGAAGAGACTTGCATAACTTCACATTTCTAGTATTATGTTCTGCCGTAGCTGTTTTCAAAATTTCCTCAATGACAGGTTTAAGATGGTATGTCATAGGTGTGCTTTCACTGCCTGTGTAATGTCTAACTTGTCTATTTAGTTCCCTCAGGACCACGTCTTCGATAAATTTATGCTTTTCCACAAGAGGCCAATCAACATCTGTCGACATCGAGTCAAGAAGAAGATTATATGTATAGGGATCAATACCATACACTTCTTGTTCTATGACCTGTTCCCCAAGCTTTTTCCTAGGTTTATATTCTTTGACTTCAGGAATATCCATATCCACCTCAGACCCATTTTTCTGAGCTCTAACTTTATCCTCATAATCATCAGGCAATGAAACTTGCATCTTACGTTGCACTTCCACTTCATCAGCTACAATGACGTACTGGTCAATTACTTCATATTTTCGAGTCACAGGAGGCACAAGACTGGCCTTGGTCATCCGAGCACCCCATTCACGATCATCGGGAATAAAATCAAAAGCCTCATTTTCCAAGTAGTATCTTTCTTGTGACTCAAATGTATTATTGCTTTCTGACTGGACATCTGAATCACTTGCAGTGTCGGAGACACTTCTACTTCTACTTCTACTATCACTTCCGAATTCATCAGAAGACAACTCATATTCATCAGATGACTCACTATCTGAGTCGACTTTCTTATTCATTCTTGGAAACTTATATCCAATCTCTCTCTCAGACAAGCATTCCACATAATCACTACCACCATTATGAGAGAATGTATTATTCATTCGGCTTAGGGATTTTCTTTCTGATACTATTTTACCGTGCTTCTTGTTTCCAGAATATCCACTGGTCCCATCTCTTGGTTTCCTCATCACATCATCTTCGTCCATAGCTGTGTCACAGCTCTCGTTAAAGTACGCCAAAAGTTTAGTGAGTAATGGAAACACATGGTTCATATCACTCCCATCAGCTCGATTTTTTTTCCTGCAAGGTCATGGTTCTTTAGAGTACAAAAAAGATACACTGGCAAGATGTACAACACATACAAAAAATACAAAAACAACGTAACCTCATGACTAAACAAGGCACACCTTATCTTTTTACAATGTGTTGCTTTAATATAGAAACTCCGTACAAAGGTAAGGTAATAACAGAACATTACCCTTGTGTCCAAACACATAAAGACTGTTTCTGGCTTATCCATAATGAAAATGCCGTTGAACATTGTACCAACCACTATTTTTACACAAATTAAGAAATACACGTACTTTAAGAAATACACAAATTAACAGAACATCATGCTTTATTCCATTATACTCCAAGGCCAAATGAATGGTAATTATTTTTCATTAGAAATGGAAATCTAAGAGGATGGCACAAATATGTTCTAAAATACCCCTAATGTATTGGACTGCATATTCCTAATTTCACACTTAAGGATTTAGAGCTACTCGTGATACTCCTACGGTTTGTCTTTGCAAAAGAAAATTGGATAAGAAGTTGACATGATTAAGATTGAAATAGTTATATGAAGCCACGGTAAGATTTTAATTGTCATATTTTCACATTAATTACTTGTTTATATTAATTTCCCTCACCATTCACGACCACAATTACAACTGCCTACACTCACCATCCTACCCATTCCCATCCTCACCTAGATCATTCTTCCAACTCCCCTTCCACCTTTGCTGCCCTATTCAAATTGAAAAAGAACGGATGAAGCATGCTGAGGCCCAACACTGAATGAGTCATAACCAAAGCGCCTCAAATGAGCATGTAATGTGCCTTGAAGATAAGGCACAGATAACAAAGAGCATTATATGTAATTTCCATATAATTTTATTTTAAGTGATTTCATCACGCTCTTTTCTTACCCACATTATTCATAAATTTAAAAATGGGTATTATTGCCAAAAAATTGCTTTGAAAGTAGTCAGTTGTTTGAAAAAGCAATATCACCCATTGCCATGGGCACTTCTTCCCTCAAAGCGCCTCACACCGTCTTTTAACTCTAACAGAGGGGCTATATGGAGGTGGAGCTGCTGACAGAGTTTTACAGGCCAAGAATGGCTGTGAGGGTCAGGAAGTTTTATGGTGGTGAGGGGTGGGATAGAGGGGGTTGCTCGAACGCACCAACCATTAGGGTGGAAATGGAAGGCAAGAAAGAGTAGGGGAAAATCTTAAGGGGTAGTCCAAAAATGTGAAGTTAGTTAAATTTATGTCTTCAGACTGGAGACGTGCATATGCAACGGTGTCAACTTTCCATAAATTATTTTTTGCCAAAAGAACAGGCTTTGGCGTACCATATATACTTCACAAACAACAATAGCAATCTAGGAACAACTGATAACTCAGAGACCCTTTAGAAATTCCATACCCTAAATCTGGTAAAGTAGCATGAAATTTGCTTTCAATGAATAGCGAAATTGTAATACCCTATCTAGATGTCAGAAGGTGAGGGAAGAGCTGCTCTTCTACACAAACCCTACCCGGTACCCCTGTTCACCTCTCCCTACTAGATTCAATTACAGCACAGCATGAGCATATCAGTACAGAATCATGTGTATTGAATTTTGTGTAAGCTAAACACCTCAAGGATATTAAATTAGTCATCACTGTATTGCTTGCTTTATCTCCCCCTCCTTGAAAAATAAACCCCAACAATCCAACATATGTAATCATAATTTTTTTCAATAGAAGATAGGTTACTATCAAATCAATGGTGAAGCTAAAGAAGAGAAGAGGTCCTCATATGCAAGCACTACAAAGATGCCTGATTACGTTTCATAAACATAATTAGGATACCCTTCCAGCCTGCCTTAAAAGCTATGTTACTCCGACACTTTACTTAACTGCCGTGTCCGACAGAAACAACACTTCGACACTTCAATTTAGACCATAAAATAGGAAAATTCAGCCAAAATAGCCGTGTCCGACATTCCGACACGTGTCGGACACGACACCGTGTCGGAGATCGGAGTAACACAGCTTAAAAGCACCTGTAGCCAGAAAGAAGCTAGGAAGAAAAAAAAAACTCTTCCTCGGAGAAGAACACTGCCTAAACCCTGAAAATGCATGGAAATTACAATCCATCCACATATACCAAAAATAGCCAGCAGAGCACATCTCTATAACTGCTACCAATCCTATGTTCTACACTTCTACCTAAGCGTTGAAATTTAGTGGTCAGAAACTCAGTGACATATTATGTAGTTATCAAACTTATCAGTAAGGGAAAGCCTGCAAACTATGTGTTTGACAAAAAAAAAATGGTATGTGTTCACAGCAAAATTAAGTTTCAACTCATAGTTGAGTCCATTCAAGATAACATTACAAATTTGTCCACTACGTTAGTAAGCATTAGCCTTCGAAGGAGAACAAAATTTAAAGAAACTAAAACTAAAGGGGGAATAGACCAAATAAAACAGAAAGAAATAAAGTGAGAGCTTACTTTACTGCCTCTTTGTACATTTTTAAGACATCCTGTTTAGCAGCTCTCATGCCACGCCGGGAATAGTATCCAATCTTAACTCTGTTTTCAATTTCGGCAACCTATAACCAAACAATAGATGTCAAACATAAAACCAACCGAAGGTATATCAGCATATAACGTCCGCTTGTAAAAACTACCTTTCGTACTAAATAGTTAGAAGCGTTTTCCTTTGTAATCTCCTTCAAACTGAGAACTAAAAATTCCTCCATTTTCCGGTACCCACATCCAGCCTTCTTCATCGCCAAATGTCTCATACGAGCTTCACGGGCTTGTACTAATGCAGACTTCCTGGTATCACCTATTTTTGTACGTTTATATGTTATTTGTCTGAATGATTGGTTATTTGCACCTCTTTTCTCGACCCTCTCAAAATAATCTTTCAGCCCACTGGACTCATCCACGTAACTTTCATGACTTGATTTCATAACTGAAGATGCTTGTTCAGAAATTTGTTTCAGACTCCTTGTCCTGAAATATGACTCATCAGTAGTCCTTCGCTCTTTCACCCAGGTTACATTGGGAAATCTGATTATTAACTCCTCAAATTGGTTGCAACCTTTAATTTCAACAGAGGAAATACAAGTAAAAGACTGAAGAATCTCCTCAAGCACCAAAGAGCTTATGTTAATACACCCGTCTAAAACCAAAGCCTTGATCATTTCCTTACTGTAACCCCTCTGCACAGCACCAACAATGGAAGTAAAAGCATAAGCAGAAAGAAAGGAGACAAAACTGCAAACACGACTATCAAATAAGATGTACTACCTTCATACCAAATTTACTGTCTCCATTTGATTTGATTCCAATAGTTAATCGATTTCAACTTTAACCATTATTTTCCCAAACAAAAGAAACAATATAGTGCAAATTTTGCCATGTTGCCATGTTGGTTTATCAATATATCTATTTTCATGTAATCATTTTTAAAAACTTGCGACAATTGTGTATTGTAAGGAAAAAATGGTCATGTTGACATTGTCTGACCACTAAAGTCAAATGAGGTCAATAAAAAATGGGATAGAGGGAGTACAAAATCTCACCATAATGCTCTCAACTGTAGAATCAGAGCAGTTTGCACCAACAGTTGATAAGTCAACCCGGATGCTCATGTTTTTGTAAAATCCTACTGAATCTCTCCAATGCTTGCAAGTTGAAGCAGCAAATACGAGGGACTTAACATCAGATCTAAGAAAATGGAAAATCCGTGATAAGATATGACCATCCAGTAGACCCCAGCTCCCAACTGCCGTTTCAGAATGTCCATCTCCTTCTTTGCAGAAAGCAACATTGCTACATAAATCGTCAAAAGAGACATCACTGTAGCAACAAGTAGGTAACACTTCACTGATTTCATACTCTTCGTCAACTCCGCCAGTTAAAGTCCGACATCTCTTTCTACCATGTACATCATCCTCGTGAAGTGTAGAGCATTCATTTTCTGTATTATAGGCCCATAATCAAGGAAAGCAAAAATTAAAATATAACACCAGTATATTGAAAGCATAGTCCAAAATGTTGTTTACAAAAGATGCCAACTTTTTCAATGGTATGTTTTACTCCTAAGAGAAGGGAAGTTACAAGAAAAAAGAATAAATATACTTCTCCAAATGCTAATTTGTATAAGGGTTATTTAATGACAATAATCCAAACTAAGAATATATCTTGAGAGTCTGGACATTTATTCGTTTGGAAGCTTCTCTCGAATATACAGTTAACTTTTATTTTAATATATTATATAATGAAAAAATGTGATAAATATTGGACAATACGCCTAACTTCAATATCATGACACAAATAACTAGCTTTACAATATTAAAATATCACCCGAAAAAGCTGGGTAGAATACTAGTAAATAAGTAGTAGCCATTAGAAGCAAAAGGAGCAAGATAATTCAGGAATTTCACAACATCAGAGCTGACAAACCCAAAAACTGGAAGATCTCATAACCATTCCGAAAACTAATTAGAGACAAAAACAATGAGATATGGTATGCCAAACTAAATTGTCATCTTTAAAACTATCAGTATACAACAACAACAACAACAACAACAACAACAACAACAACAACAACAACAACAAGACAATAAATCCTTTTGCATTATTTTAGGGAAAAAAAATGAGCTTTCTGAGGTATGTAAAGGGCAGGGATCCAATGTGTGTGTGTGTGTGTGTGTGTGTGTGTGTGTGTGTGGGGGGGGGGGGGGGGGCACATAGAATACTCCCTCCTATTCTACATAACTCTCCCTATTTCCTTTTTCGTCTATTCACAATACTCTCCCTATTTCCTTATTTGGCAAACTTTTATACTTATTTTAATCACCCAACCCCACAACAATACCCCACAAAACTCATACTTTATCTTATTTTAATCACTTTACCCCACAACAATAAGGGGAGGGGGGGGGCATATAGAATACTCCCTCCTATTCTACATAACTCTCCCTATTTCCTTTTTCGTCTATTCACAATACTCTCCCTATTTCCTTATTTGGCAAACTTTTATACTTATTTTAATCACCCAACCCCACAACAATACCCCACAAAACTCATACTTTATCTTATTTTAATCACTTTACCCCACAACAATACTTATTTTAATCACCTTATCTCACAACAATACTTATTTTAATCACACAATACTTTCCCTCTCTCCAATCTCCTACCCCACTACAATATTTTACCATATAATACTCCTCTCCCTTAATTCCCGTGCCCTCCATGAATAGGGAGGGTTATTAAGAATAGGAGGGAGTAAATCGCAAGGATCCAATGAGGTCGGACACATACAAGAAGATTTCTAAACAATGCAGACACTCGGACATAAGCAACAGCTACAAACGAAAAAACTTGAAAATTTGAGGAAAATATGTGGTCCCTCAATACTAAATCAGAAGTAATATGACCATTATACATAGATCCTGAAATGTTGAAAATTAGAGCCAGTTATGTCATTAAAGCCAAATGGGTAAAGTAGGATGTTGACAAGTCCTCTCTAAACATGCTCTGACGACTTTCTGATGAAATCATCAAAATATTCCAGAAACTGATGTTAGCTTAGTCGTAATAACCGTAAAGTATATAATTTCAGCTTCCAAACAAAAAGAATAGGAGTAACATCAGACAGATAACACAGATTAGGAGAGATGAACATTTTGGGGACATACCCATGACTGGCTTCAATAGAAACCCTTTGCTCAACAGTTTATGCTTTTCCATCTCCTTCTTTGGCTGTCTAGAACTTATCCATGGATCCAGGAACTCGTTTATAGCAGCGGCGAATTCACGACTTTTATAGGATTTCATGACCAGTTCATGAAGCTTCCCGAGTGTGTAGCCAATGAATTGTGGATGCACATTATGGAAAGATGAACTGGAGCAGCTTCCATCATACACAACTGAAGGTCCATCGAAAGGTTCACCATCAAGGTTGATAGTGTCTTTAACAAGTTTGACACCTTCAGAGGCCTTAATCACAGAAGTAACTGGAGCCCAAACATTGTCGATTTTGCGGACCACACTGCTTTGCATTTTTAAACAACCATCGTCAACTAAATTATTGAGTTCTGAGCATAAAAATGGTCCACATTCAAGCCCAGCACCATCCAGGTAGAACCAGTCACCTAAATGCAACTGCAAATCGTCCACCGTACAAACCCGATCTTGTGGTTTATTGACTACAGCATTTTCGTCCTTGAAGCATTTGGAAAGAAGAGCATCGTCCTCAGATAATCTTTTCACATCACTTGATAAAGGGTAATGCTTACCCCTAGAAGTGTATTTGTCTTTCCCTCTTTGTTTTGAACGTGAATCCGATACAATTGAACCATGATCCTGCAGAACACATGCATTGATTCGAATGACAGGTAACATAGTTCCTTTGACTCCCCTTACAAGAGGTTTTATTTGACCTGCCTTGTTGACTGCGCTGCTATCGTTCCTCTCTTCAGACCAGCAAATAGCCCAAGCAGGAAGTTCAAGCTTCGTGCTTTGACATGGGTAATATAAGTCATCTTGTCTTTGCCATCGAGGATCCTCATATCCAGATTTCGACATCTGGCAAAGAGGGTAGCCATCATTAAGAACATATTTCCTTCTAAACAGTTTATCCTGAGCAGCATCATCATTCCTTTGCCAGTCCCCACCTTTGCAAGTCCACCGTCCAGAAAACCATTCATTAAATTCAGTAGAGAAATAACCATATTCCTTATCGAAGCTAGCAGTTGACGTTGATTCTGCAGAGTCATTCACAGCAACCACTGGATACCTTTGTATATCCTCATCTTGATTCACCTCAGAGGGATCCTTGCTACAAGGACAACCAGAAACGATACCTGCTTGAACCAGCACCATACAATCAACAGAAAATATTACAAAGTGGAATTTAAAAAATCGGGAAAACTAGAAAAGAACCATCTAGCTCCTCCCAATAATAAAGTCCACGTAAACTGCCAATTCCCATCATCGCATGAAACTATGCAACTTCAGGAGATGTCGGTTGTGGAAAAGACACAGACCAAGCGAAAGGCCTACAAGTGAATTTGCCACTCTTGTCATTATAATGGCACTTCCCGCACACAACTTTTGCATTGTCAAAACATTTAGCAAGATTTAGAAACCCAAAAGAGCCAAAAGTCCCCTTTCCAAGAAAATTTTACATTCATGGGAAGTGATCACTAGACAAGGAAAGATTAGCTCTATTCTACTACTTACTCAAGCTAACCAGAATCTCTCTTAAAACACACAGGTGATGCGGAAAAAAATATAACTTATTTTGCAAGTCTTCTGTATTAACCAAGGAATGGCAAAAATCTCTTCCACCTAAGCAACTCTCACTTAGAAATGAACACTTGAGAAGAGTACTTACTATAGTTCATTTCCAGTTGATAAAATATGCAGCAGTCTATTCACAGAACAGTTTGTTTCTTGGAAAAAATAGAAATTGAGTCAAATTTGCAACAAGATATGTGGTAATGATACTGTGACACAGTTTGATCAAAAGTGCATGCACAACTCAGGAACTATAATGATTAATTATTCAATTACCTATAACATTACCCATCGTATTTTAATAACAAGTAGTATACAGACAGAATCCGCAGTAGAAAGGCAAATATCGCACAGTATTGCATTTTAAACCCTTTCTTGAGTTATCCAAGGGTGTTAGCAATAGGAAGCAAAAACAACATAATGAAATACAATAAAATAAGATGAATGTGTGAGAGTAAGAGACAAAACAAAGGGAAAAAGCAGTAGCAATAAACACGACTATAAGTAGCTAAATATCACAAGAAGCTAAAAGTACCTTGTATGCTACCAAATTTGTCCCACTCTGACTGATCAAATGTCATTTGAAAGACTTCTGCAGTGTTCATCATGCAGAAGTCAGGCACACTATTGTTTAAAGAAAATAACACAAATGACTAACAACAACAACAACAACAAAAATACTACCAGCACAACTACCAGACTTGAAACCAGAAAATAAATAAAATATAAAAAGAAGTGCAAAAATACAAGATAAAACTAAATAGGATTTTCTACAGTTCACCCCTATGTTTATCCGAATTCTAACATATACCCTTGACTTTTAATAGACCCCTGGATAAAATGATTAGTTCCATAAATAACCAAAGTATCAAAATTCGGGTTTTAAGGCTCAAATTCTGTCATAAAAAGTTGTCTATTAATTACGCCTAGTAAACAATGAGTAAATTGAAGACAACATATTTCGGATGAGGAATCGACTAAAATTACACAAACACAAGTCTAGGGGCACCTTATGATTCTGAAAAACTAAGGGCTATATTGCTCGGACTCGGTCTCAAGTATCCGACACGGGTACGTGTCCAAGGGTCGGATTCATCTATTTTATTATAAAAATTCATGTTTTTGGTCTAAAATGAAGTGTCCAGGTGTCCGAGTGTCCAGTGTCCGACATGGGTACGTGAGGTAATATTGAAGAGTCCAAGCAACATAGACTAAGGGGATAATCTCAGAATTCGGGAAAAAAAAGGGGTAATTGAGGGAGAGACGGAAAGAGAATTTACCTCCAAGAACCTCAAGTTCCTTTCCAGGAATAACAGTTACGCCTTCCAAAAGAGCACCAACTCTTTCATCAATATTAAGATCCTCTTTGCCCAGAGCAACTGAACCCTCCTCCATACATACCTCATTCTCAGCCTCTGCATCACCAAAATCAACATGCACATTACCTGGGGCCACAGGCAGGCTAACCTGCTGAACGACGGTACTGAAGTTAGCAGATACAATAGGCGAAGCTGCATTTTCAACTGTCACCCACCTATCACTATCTGAATGCTTAATCAGGTGATCTGACATAAGCAAACCTTCTTCCACAAGCACTTTCAAGTCGCCTAACCTTGATGGTCCCCGTTCCTCCCCGTAGTGATCAATGTAATGCCATTTCCCCGGGTTTGGGTTCAAATTCAGTAGTGACGGGACATGGGGTGGAGTATCACATATATCCATATCTTCTTCCATTGAAAGCAATTCTTCCGCCACTCCATTGGCCAAGTGAGGCACATCCTCCTCCTCCCTGCTACCATCTACACAAGGACTTTGAGACTCGTGTGCTGCTGCATTCAAGTCAAGAGACAACTCAACTTTTCCATTCTGAAGATTCTTCTCACTTCGCGAGTCTTTAATTGAGCATGTGAAATCTTTATCATTGAAGTTCCTCTCACTAAGCTTAACATCTTGTGCCTTGTCATTCTGCTCACCTTTTCTGCCACTCTGCCTACTATGATTATTACTGGACCTGCTCCGCTCCTGTGGGGACCGTTCCAAATAACTTGGAGACCTCTCCCTACGATCATATACTTTACCACGGTCATGTGGGGACCATTCCAAGTAACTTGGAGACCTCTCCCTACGATCATAAACCCTACCACGGCCATGTGGAGACCTCTCTGAATAACTAGGACTTGGTCTACTATCATGACGGTGACCACGATAGCCTGGGGACCGCTCATGTCTAACAGGAGTCCGTTCTCTATGATCATGATACCGCCCTCTTTCACGTGAAGGAGGAGACTTTTCAGAATAACTAGGACTACGCCTGTACCTATCATAACCTCCTCTAGAAGACGAAGAATCATAATGTCGCGAAGACAACTTATTATTATCACAGGGTGCAGCACCAGCAACAGGTCGTACAGAATTAGGATTCCTAAATGACTTATCAGCTGAATGACGCGAGTAATGACCCTCTCCAGAAAGCCTTCTACTTTTAAAGCTGCCAAAATCAGTAGCATCATCATACACCTTACGATCACTACTGTCTGAATCAGTCCCCTGTCGTTTAAGCCGATTATTACTATTAATATTACTATTATTATTACCATTATTATTAGAAAAGTGTGTTTTCCCTTGACTGTAGTCATGCTTATTGTAACAACTACCTAAATCATCCATAAGTTTCGAGTTCATCTTCGAGTAATTCCTTTCCTGATTAAATTCCCAATTGGCAACACTTTTCGAATTCCGATTTCCAGGAGAATAATCCTCAGCTGAATATTTGATAGGAGGAGGAGGAGGTGCCCAATCACGGTCATATCTCCTCCGTTCCCTCTCCCTCTCCCTATTTTTCGAGTATCCGCCGTATTCTTCCTTAAACCCGTCTCCTTTATACTGCTGCCATCTTTCAGGAATAAACTCTCCTTTCTCAACTACTTCATCTTTCACCCCTCTCCACTTATACTCCCTCCTAAATTCCTGTCTTTCTCGCCATTTCTCTGTATAAAACTCGGCTTTATCACAAACAATCTCACCTTTTTCGATATCTCGCGTCACTTCACCATTCTCAACTACTTCCTTTTTAGGCGATTTCAATGTGCCTAACTCACCTTCTTCAACCTCGTCTTTCGCGGCGGCGGCGGTGGCGGCGGCATTATCAACAACTACTTGAGCTTTCTCTTTCTCAGGTTCTTCCTTCTTGAAGAAGACATCGCGCTTCAGCTTCATCCTCTTGGTCGTACTTCTCTTGACCGGTTTCGCCTCCGTTTTGCCATCTTCAATCATTCCTATACTATCAACAACAACAAATTCATCAATTACGCGTTACAAAGTCTCAATTTTCCTCCCAGATTTATCATCAAATTACGATATATAACACAACAATTATATAAAAATAATAAAAAAGTGGAATTAAACCTAGAAATCAAGAAATTAGGGTTTAATACCTGAAATAGGAGAGAGATGAATGGTGGTAGTGAAGGTGATTGTACGGTGGTGATGGTGGTGGTGGTGGTGGTGGTTGCCGGTGGTGAATAGAGAGGAAACAAATGAGATGTGACCAAAGGAGTCGAGGTTTTTCTTTTTTTTTGATGGGATTAAAATTGGTCGTAAAAACTGGAGTATCATATCATGCCCAAGACATAACACCTATCGATTTCTTATGTACTTCTACACTTGTAAATAAGTTTATATACATCATCCTCTTATTATGTTTACATAATCGGAGATTTTCCTAAATCACGATTAATTACTAGTAAGTAAATTATAAATCAGATATATTACTATCAGTTATATAGTTTTTAAACATTAAAATAAAGTTTTTGATTTTTATTTTAAAAATTATGAACTTTATTAATATAAAATGGTTTCTCACATTTTACAAAGTTTATTTATTGGTTGTAAACAATATTTTAGAACTTGGTTCTTATTTTAGAAATTGGTTCTTAAAAATAAAACAACTTTTAAATGAAACATTATAAGGTAAGAACTACTATTGCTATTGCTCTAAACTAACTGAAAAGTTAAAATTAAAATGACATAAAAGGACATTAATAATTATAATAAAGGGATATTCTATATGAAATTTCAACTTTTCGACTTTCTACGCAAAAAACAAAAACATTGGTTGTCAATCACTAAGTGTACCCTAAACTTTATTTTCCGATAAGGTAGTTGATTAATTGTAAAGTGTTTGGTAAAATCTAATAATTTGGCATGGTGAAAGATATTTGTCGCGGTTTCCCTCTATCAATTTTTGTAAAATGACATAAAAGGACATTAATAATTATAATATATTAATTTAAATAAAAGGTAAATATGTAAAATAGAAATTGATAAGAAGTCTAAGGTGAGGGTTTGTCAAAAGCGGTTACCAACTTTCTGAGAAAACTTTAAAAAGCTACCAAATTTTCATTCAAAGGAAGAATTTTTTAATTTTTCACTCATACAATTCATAGTTAAGAAAGACAAATTCCAACATCAAAGACTCAAACTTATCAACTAATCATGCCCACTAATCATATTTAGGCTACCCCTAAATGACTTTACCAACATGCAAAGAGAGGAGAAGAACAAACAACATAGATAAAACAACTAAAAGACAAGAACAAATAAATTAGTCAAATCGGGTTGTTTAATCAAAGAAATCAAAACTTCAAATCCCCAATACAATCTTCAATGACCAAGAACAAACTATTGATTCTAGCTAATAATAACAAAACATAACTTGATTAAAAGTTTCTAAATTCATATTCACTTAAACATTGAACTCACAAAATTATAATAAAGCTCGAAAATATTACATACAAAGTTAAGTTGAGTTTACTCGAAAACATTTCATATGGCACATGTTAAATCTCGCACACTTTTTTACCTTATTTTTTTTTTTTAGTTTACTCCTATTACTTCTCAAACCATCAAATGAGGGAAACTAATAACTAAAAAAAAAAAGTACCGAATGGAATGTCGTGGCACTCGTGCACAAACCCATGACCAAAATGAAATTGGTCGGGATGTCGTGACAAAAAGTAACAAAATCACTCTCCTAACTCGAAGGTCGACGACAATGGTGGTCAACGGTCGTTTGTGGGTGTTGAAGAAAGGAGAAGGAGGAAGGGAATTGGGTCGTTAGGTAATTGGGGATTCGGTCGGTTTAGATGAGCAGAGAAATGAGCAATTGATTCTTTTTCTCATACACCGATTGATATCTAATGTGCTAAAGGATATATCGTTGGAAAAGCAATACCGGGAATAGTAGGGTGTTGATCTTTCTACTAGGTAAACCATTTTGCATAATGTTTGCGTTGAAAATGTAAAAAAAATTATCTAACCATACAAACTTTAAGTTGATACAGAATAACACGATTTTGTTTGGGTTTAATTCAATCGTCTAAAATTGCACCTTATGAATACATATGATTTAAAATCATTCTAACATCTTATCACGTGTATAGCAATTGTTAAAACATTTTTTTAAAAGTGGTCGTGTTGGAAAACTATTTTATTTTGTCATATTTATCTTTTAATCCCTATTAATTGTTCCCGGAAAATTAACCTTATCCAAACGAGAATGAATGACTATGCTAAGTGAATGCAATTACTAAATGAAACCACCCCCAACCAAAAATGTATGAATAGTCTTAAAAGGCTTTGGATTTTCAAAGGGGAGCAAAAGCCTTATGATGGTGCAAGGCTAGGAATCACCGAGAGCCACTCTACTCTACCAACCAACAAGAAATAAAAGAAACGAAACGGAAGAAGTAGTAAGTAAGATGAATCTTTACATATCTTCTAGCCCGGCAGAATAATGAATAATAAGAAGTATGTATCGTATGAAACTAGTAACCCCATTTACATAGGTACTATGCTCCGCCTTGTATGATACTCCCTCCTATTCACTAAGATGTTCAAAGTACCAATTAGAAAAAAGGCATAATTTAAAGTTCATCCACTTTCCTTATTAGTGTATTATTTGTGGTTTTATGAAGGACAATTGAATCCTTGTCATCGATTTGCCACTTTCTCTCTCTTATTTTTATTTTCATCCATTTTCCACCACAAATCTCCTTCTTCTTAAAAACTCTCCAAAAGGTAATGTGAAAGATCATAGTGAATCGAAGGGAATAGTAGGGTAGGGAAGAAAACTAACTTGATAAAACTCATTTTTCTCTCTCTTAGTGATTATCTCCTTTGTCAACAAGAGAATATGATTGATTAAGCATTGTTTGGCAAATTTTAGTAGCTCATCAGAACGACACTATCCCGCTAAAGGCGAAGACGGATAGTGTTTGTTCTCCATCAAAAGTGGATAGTGTAAGTGAGTGGGAATGGATACCCCAACTACTGTACAAAGTTTTTTGTCTCGTTCTCCTTCTTCTTTTCGCCTTTTCAGCTTGAATTCTCAACAATAAATTTCAAAGTCCCATTTTCGCCCTTTCTAGTTTTCATTTTGTGTCGGGATCTTGGGGAGAGGGGCTCCACCTCTTTTCTATTGCAAATCGTCTTTATCTCAAATTCTATCTACATGCATGTTAGGTTCGGATAATGTTTCAAAATGTTCCCCTCTCCTCGGGACAATGAGATGGACTTTTGATTAAGTTGGGTTTGTCCTACAAACCTTCTTTTAATATAGTTGAGATACACAATTTCTTTAAAATTAACTTAAGCGCAGATGAGCCTAATCAATATTAGAGTGTGATTTGTGTTATTGTCGATCCAACTTATAATTACATTAATATCATACCTTTTGCGTGTGACCCAATAGGTTATAGGCTCACTTAAGATTACCAAACACGTATACCATTTAAATGACAAACCGACATTGATTCTAGTAAGGAATATCGAGTACATAGACTCAATTTGGTTAACTCGTATGACGTGGACATAACGCTTTGGATGTAGAGTTTTATTAATCCCTCCATTATAATTTTTTTATCTCCAATTCTCTTCTCACTTTCCTAATTAATTGTACCCTTTTAAAAATTCAGTACGGGAAAATGATGAATCTCCAATTCTACTCGAGATTTCACTTACCTTGCCAGTTTATGTGATAGCCATACTAAAGTTACACCGAAAATTTGAACTTACCAAATTCAAAGAACCAAGTTTACGAAGTTAGACAAATATAACTATTGTCTGATCCACGGTCCAATGTGTTACCCTTATTTGGTCTTCACCTCTACGGTCCCCTAAGTTTGGTCCGGTTCAGTCTGATCCCGACCAACGAACACCTAAGATGGGTGATTAGGTGTGTAAGAACGGTCAGGTCGGTCGATCTTTCAAATTCAATCCGGTCTGGACTTAAAATAAGAATTGTAAAAAGCCTGAACCGGACACCGCTCGGAATTTTTTATTTCGGTTACAGCCCGTTTCGAAACGGATTACGCACATCACGGTTTGAAGTCCTTCTTAAACACAAATTCACAAAAGAAGGCTAAAAAGTTCAGGAGCATGGTGTTCCACTGTTCCCCCTGTCCTCTTCTCTAATTACAACAAAATTTCCTATGTTTCTACAAAATTTACTTATTTATTTACTTTCTCGTATATATAATCAGAGATTTAAGGCGGTGAGTCCCATCAATTTCCTTAATCTAGAGTTGGTATTTTCCCATGATTTTAGTATGTCTTGTGCTTAATTGAATTTATGTCTTAGCCCCTGATCATCTCTTTCCTTACAAAGTTGTAGAATTTTGTTATTTTTGAGGTGAGATTATATTTGTTGTTTTCAATTAATTTTTGTTGATTTATAGCTTTTCTGTATCATATTTTAAGAATCGGTTTTTCTAACATGTGCCCGCAAACATTGAAATTGCTAGGATTTAAATTCAAGGTCTATAATGCTCCTTTGAATTATACTCTATTGCTTTTGTTTGGTTTAGAGTGGGTAAAGAGTTATGTTCAAATTTACAGCCATATATTCTCTTGTTGGTTTAATATCATCTTGTTCCATTACTTCACAACTTATTTCCCTCTGTCCCAGTCAATTGTTGTCCTTTATATTTTAGGAATGTATTTGATAAGCAATTTGATCATTCACACTCAACTTCGTCCACTTGTCAACTAATAATTGACTCCCTCCTCTTTTCTTGGTCTTTGTGCCAAAATCAAAGGACAACAATTGACCGGAACGGAGGAAGTACTTGATAGATGGGTGTGAACATTGATTGGGAATTCTTACATGATTTGAACTTGGGATCCTTTTCACAGGATTCAGTGTGACCCGGGATTGCTAATATACAGTTCACCAGCATAATGATAGTGTTTTTTATGGCCTGACTAAAGTTTGGAATTTAATTTCCTTATCATGTATGCTCACTCTGAGTGGAATTGTGTTGGTATATCAGAGTTGTTTGTTATCTGCCATTTGTTGAACGAGACGTTAGCACTAATTATGTTACATGGGAATTGTTTCTATAATCGTTGAAAGTGGTTTGATTGTTTCATCTTATTGCTTACTGAATATGAATATTGGCCTAATTGTTGTAGAAAATTCAGTAGGGAATAGCAATTTTGCCAATGGCTAATGGAGTAAAATGGCCTAAGAGGACGCAGTGGCTAGTTCG
Source organism: Silene latifolia (assembly GCF_048544455.1). Taxonomy (NCBI): domain Eukaryota; kingdom Viridiplantae; phylum Streptophyta; class Magnoliopsida; order Caryophyllales; family Caryophyllaceae; genus Silene; species Silene latifolia. The sequence continues at coordinate 572,864 of NW_027413143.1, read as the reverse complement.
ACATTATGAGGAAAGTACAGAGAGGTTCAATCATATTCATTGTTTATCGGATGAGTTGCTGATGGAAATCCTGCGACGACTTCCAAACTGCAAATTTGTTATGCAATGCAAGTTGGTCTGCAAGCGTTGGGCTGCAATGGCATCCAGTCCATGGTTCATTGCCCGATTCATTGACCTAAAAGTTGGAGACGGGGGCCCCTTTGCTATTATCATGTGGTATAAACCTGATAGATTTGGTCATCTTTGGGGAGGACATGAGAAGTTCTTTAGGCCTTCCATTTTCAATGCCCAGGATTCCTCTTTCTCTCCGTTCCATTGTCTTGGGGATGATAATGCTTCAACTACACTTTATACCAACAAGGAAGAAAGATAATTGCATCATGTAATGATTTGCCAAGCTCTCTAGTTTTTGCTAATTACTAAGGAAAGATTAGTACTTGATTAAGAAAGGATTAACAAAAATTAGGAAAGTAGACATGAGAAGGACAAGAAGTATGATTTTTACATTAGTAATGTACAAACGAAGAAGTGGGCTAACCTGCCTTCACCTCCATACTACTATGGCAGATACCTTTTTTATGGGTTAATATGTGACCCGTTCTACTCTTATGACAAGGAAATTGTCATTAATGATGCATACCGTTATAGCATTGTTGTTTTCCGTATCACAGCACCTTCAACAAAGGTGAAGGCTCATATGTTCTCATCTACAAATCATGGAGATGGTAAATGGTGCGACCGAGTTCTGTCATTACCCAAAAGCTGCTCATTTTGGTTAATTCAATCAAGTATTTACTTTAATGGTAAGCTTTACTTTACTCCTATTATTTCTCACACCATCAAACGAGGGAAACTAATAACTAAAAAAAGTAAAAAAGTGAGGGTATCTTTGGATTCGATCAAAACAAAGGAGGAAGGGAATTGGGTCGTTAGGTAAATCGTTCGGTCGAATTTTATGACGAGATTCAATGTCATGTAGTAGAGGGTGTTGACCTTTCTATTAGGTAAACCATTTTGCATTGGCAAAAAAAATTATCTCGGTCGTCACCGCGCCTTTGTGTCAGAGGAGAAGTTGATGTTGTCTCTTCTTGAGAATGATGGTGCGTTACGTGTTTGGGTCCTCAAAGACTACAAAACAAGTAACTGGATGTTGCATATCTTCTAGCCCACAGAATAATGAATAATAAGAAGTGTTGAAACTAGAACCCCATCTACATCGATCCGCCTTGTATGTTAGTAGGGTGTCCTCCAAGTCTTGGATGACAAGGAAACTCGAAAAGTTTGCCGGGTATCGGGCAATGTTGGTGGATGTATTGGGCTTCCATCCTAGTAATTCTGATGTTATTTATGTACTTGTTCCGGGCTATATTTTCTTATGCAATCTTTCAAGCAAGACTCTGAAGTTGGCATGTCGCATTCACTGATTACCAAACACGTCCATTTGTTGCTGTCGTTGACTCTAGTCAATTACAAACTCGCGTAGCGTATTTGACATTATTTGAAATCGCCCTATGAATTCCCCGTGATGCTATCGTTTCACTTACCTTGCTAGTTTATGTGATAACGCCCGAAAATTTGAACTCCAAGTTTACGGTTAGACAAATATAACTATTGTCGCGCCTTTGTATGAATTTTGAAGATGGTTCACGCGACCCAACAATAATGGGTCAAAAAACTGTTCTCTCATCAAGGCCTTTGGTTAACAAAAGCTAATGCACGATGATCCCTCAGAATTTTTATATACATATTTATTTATTTACTTTGTGACACTTTCCTTAATCTAGGACCTTCTTGTCATTTGTTATTTTAGCCCCTGATTCTCTTTCCTTACAAAGTTGGTAGTGTTGATTTATAGCTTTTCTGTATCATATTTTAAGAATCTTGAAATTGCTAGGATTTGAATTCAAGGTCTATAATGCTCTTTTGAATTATACTCTATTGCTTTTGTTTGGTTTAGAGTGGTTTAATATCTTGATGACAAAACTTATTTCCTAAATGAACTCTTTGTTGTTCTTTTCATTTTTTGGACTCATTTGTTATATTTTAATTATTTGATAAGCAATTTGATCAATTCACACTCAACTTCGTCCACTTGTCAACTAATAATTGACTCCTCCTCTTTTTCTTGCCTTTTGTGAGCTCTTGGGAATTCTTACATGATTTGAACTTGATCCTCATTCACATGGTTCTTGATGACAAAACTTGTTAAATGAACTATGTGGAGTGGAGCTCATACGGGCAAGTGAAGATTCAACATATCTACCGTGAAGCTAATAGATGTGTGGATTGACTAGCGAATTTGGGTACTGATTAGCCCCGACACCCGATTCATTGACCTAAATATTCTTATCATGTGGTATAAACCTGATAGATTTGCAATCATCACCATTCCTCTTTCTCTCCGTTCCATTGCTTATTTGCGTTTCTTAATTTATTAATTCAGCCCTGTAGCTTTTAGGTAGTTCAACCTGGTGCCCTCTCTGACCAGGCTTTAGTAGTTTAGTATCTAATTTGTTTAACTTTATTCTAGCTGCTTTTTCATAGAAATTTATCCGATTTTTTTCATTTTGGTGTTCATAGCCAAACTATTTAATGAAATAGTGTTTGTTACCAAACTAATTTCATCCAACAGTCGACGATAGTGTTTTCCTGTTTTCATCATAGCCGCTGTCCCAAACAGGGGGCTATGTTTGTGATTGAATGAAACCACGAAGCTGAGACAATGCCTTTCTCTTACTCCGCCAGGTTTCAGCGACATAAAACTCTTTAAAAAAAAAGCGCAGTGTTACAATCTTACACTTAGTACTGTGTGAGTAAACTTATTGATTGTTGGCGATGATTTTGAACACAGTACAGCACATTAATGCATAGTTTCGCAGCAAAATGAACACATTATCTAGCATAACAAACTATATACTGGTATGCCTCCATACTACTACTGTCAATATAATGAAGCCTAGTAGTCAAAATGATGAAAAAAATGTTGTTTGGCTAAGTGCACCTATCTCCTTGGGGTAAGCTGTATCTTCCTGCCTTCATTCTCGGGGTCGGATTTTAATGTAATGCAGCTCAGATAGAAAGCTCTCATAAGTTTGGTGGTGCCAAGCAAAAGTTGGATGACCTGAGGCAACACAGTATTGAACCTCCATTCCAGGCCAACAAGAGTGAGGGTCGATATCGTTCAGCTTCACATTATGGGTAACTTGAGCATACACGTCATGAATGCGGTCGGCTAATTCGTACCACCCAGTACATCCATTCATGTTCACTTCACCAACTTTCACTCCTTCCTCACCTTCATCATCAAGGTCAGCGTAGTAATTGCTATCACTGTAATGCAGAATCGGAACCGTAAAATCGTCAAAGTAATACGCCTCTTCATCATGGTTGTCATTATCACTGCCGTCTTCTTCTTCTTCTTCTTCAACTTGATCGTCTTCACCATCTTCTTCTTCTTCATCATCTCCACCATCTTCATCATCATCTCCGCCATCTTCCTCATCATCATCCGAGTCACTTGACTCACTGCCACTATCATTTCCATCACCATTACCGTTACCGTTACCGTCACCATTACCATTACCACCATTACCGTTGCCATCACCATCATCATCGAGATTAGGGGATATAATCCTCTTATTCTTCGGAAGATACTGGCAACACCATCAATCACAATTTTTGTCAAACGTTTGGTGGGACTGGAATTGATTATAGATTAAAATTTACTGCAACTTTTGTACCTTAGTAATCTTCACCATTCCGGCTGCTGTTGCTATCAACATATCTGTAAAACTATCCAATAGCTTCTTGTACTGGTGAATCGAATTTCCTGGCAAAGCATCATCAACCGCATCTGCATCGTCCAATAAACTTAGAAGTTCTTTCTTATTAATGTACCAGAAGTTGCATTTAGTACTTTTTAAGCATAAAGCACTGCAACTTTTATAAGGTTCTCTCTAAATCAAAACTGAATCATTCTTAATAGTTCCATAGTAGTATAGTACTCCCTCAAAATATCATAAAATTTTGACATTGTTAAAATACGAGTAGAAATTTGTTTGATCCATGTCAGTAGCAGAATTGTCTAAACTGTCAACTAAATTTCGTCAATATACAAGAAGAATATAAGCTTACCTTCTTCAATGTGACAATTTATCATCTGCGATACAACTTCGACGAAGAGAATTTTAACTGTTTCATACAGTTGACTCCTGAACATCTCGGCCGAATAGAATTTTGATTCCGCTTGTAGTCTAAGCTTGTCCTCATCGCTCAGTGTCGCTTGAAAATTAGAAATCTCAATGAAATTCGTTTGTAACATCTGCTTCAACACCTGAACGTGCTCCTGGAAAGAATTCTTCGAAATCGAATTCGAAAATTATAATTAACAAAATTCAAACGAGAACAACAACAACAACAACAATTTAGGAAACATATTTTTAAAATTAACAGCAAACAAAGTAGTATGTATTTCATCAAAAAAATCAAATCATATATTACCGCCAAATCTTGTTCATCGGTCATCGCATGTTGCTTAGCTAATTCCTTTGTTATTGCCTCAGCTTAGAATTAAAATAGACAACATATTAGATGAATTCTTTGAAATCAAAAGAAAATTGAGATATTACCTCATACTCGTATTTTTCTTAAATTCTGAAATTCGGTAGAAACGAGAGACAAACCGTAAGTGAGCACATTGTCTTCATTAGCATCCAAGGAAGCTTTCTTTGATTTCGAAATCGGAAAATTCTTAACAAATTTCAAAACGAAACACATTAGTATAGCATGATCCTTATAATAAACATATAATACTACGAAACGAAGCTCGACTATCAAATTTACTTGTTCATTCGCCAAATTCTGCATTTTCTTTGATCTTTAGAGGAGAAATATTTGACGTAGCGTTATTTCTCTCTTCTCTCTTCTCTCTTCTCTCTACTCTCTACTCTCTTCTCTCTTCTCTCTTCTCTCTTCTCTCTTCTCTCTCTTCTTCTCTTCTATGTCTAGTGAGCAGGTTTCGAAATTGGCGGTAACAAAAATTACAGTACTAACTACTACCTTCCACGCTGGCCACAATCAATTCTCTTTTCTTTGTTTTTTTCATGATTTTAAATTTTTAATCCCTCAATTTTAAGTAATATTTTACCAATGTTAATTTGTTTGCCTGAGGTCACTTATATAACACAATTTTTTTTTGTTTAATACGGACATTATCCGTTTTAAGTTTAAGACGGATCAAATATATATATACTCATAGGTTGATATTTGACAAAAAACGGAATGCATTGAAAAAGCTATAAGGTTTGTCATATATATAATATATAGAGTATATATATACTCATGGGTTGATATTTGACATGTCTTATGCTTTAGAAGAATAGTATCGTACTCCCTCTCATCTAATACAAAGGTAATATAGATCCACTTTTTGTGAGAGGAAAAGGTAAGTCTATGTTACCTTTGGATAAGATAAGAGAGTATTAACCAAGACTAACTCTTGTGTAATTATGTGTCGCAATTCTTATTATTATTTCTAAAGGGGTAAGGCCTTGTTCTTCCAGGTTTAATTTCAGTTCTTATACTTGCTTTATCCTGATCATTTGTTTTCCGATTTTATTTTTGGATATCTCAGTCAATTGTTCTTCCAGGTTTAATTTCAGTTCTTATACTTGCTCTGTCCTGGTCATTTGTTTACCAATTTTATTGTTGGGTATCTAAGTCAATTATTTGTCTTTCTATTCTAGGAATGTCTTTGATAAACAATTAGACCATCCACTCAATATTTGGTCCACTGGTCATCTAACAATTTGCCCCCTCCTTTTTTCTTTGATATTTGTGTTAAAATCAAAGGCAAACAAATGATCAGGACAGAGGGAGTACTAATTTCAGTACAATTCAATTCAGTTCAAGTCTATTAAGTCAAATTTAATTTATTATGTTCAGTTCAGCATTATTATTATTATTATTATTATTATTGTTGTTGTTATTATTATTATTATTATTATTATTATTATTATTATTATTATTATTATTATTATTATTATTATTTATTTATTTATTTATTTAATTTTTTTTTAAAACAAACTTTTATCTATAAATACTATTAAAAGGCTAGCCTAAAAATGCCACATAGACAATGCCACATTAGATGGAAAAAAGCCACGTATACAATAACATGTGACTTGGCAAACTAATATGACGTGGATTATCCAATTTATTATTATATTGCATTAATTTAATTCACTTATTTACTTTAAAAATCCATCCATATTCCATTAGATTTAAATTTAATTAACTCAAAAAAAAAAACTACAATAAAAAAATACGCATTAACTATAAGTTAATAATTTCAAGATATTTCATATGGAGTACTATTATATGTATTCGAAATAAAAAAAAAATTGAATACATAAGAAATTAAGAACGAAGAAGAATAAATGAAGTTGAAAACAAAAAAAATTGTATTGTCACTAATTCACTACTTTTTTTTAAAGGCATTAACTCACTATTATTGTTACTATAACTTTGTTGTATATAGAAGATGTTTTACATAACTAATTAATCGAAAAATAAGTATTAAAGATCATATAAAATATTTTCTTAGGAAAATGTAAAATATATGAAAAGGAAAATATTTATTTAATTTAAGTAATTTACAAACAAATTCTGTAAATACTTAAGTGAAATTAAACACTAATAATAGAATTTTAAAAGGGTAGAAATACCGTATTTAGTTCATGAAATTATTTCACGTAAAGGATAAGGTTTTGGAAAATATAAAATATATGGAAAAGAAAATATTTATTTAATTTAAGTAATTTACAAACAAATTCTGTAAATACTTAAGTAAATCTATACAATATAGTTAAAAGGCTAGATTAAAGCATTTAATTTAATTTCACATGGCATTAGCATTTAATATTTTATACCCCATTAATTTCCATTAATTTTTATTGATTGTTTAATTATTATTTATTAATTATTATTAGATTATTGGTTATTTGATATGATTCTTAAAAAAAATTGAATGATTACTAAAAGTCCTTACAAAAAAGTCATTACATATTGTGTAACATACAAATAAAGAAAATCAAAAGACATCATTAATATTCTTAAACTAAATGTATATATTAAAGATTTGATGAGCTAAAAAAACCAAAAAAAGATGTAATTTACCAAAATTCACATAAAAGTTCCATAATTTACAATTGTATTTCACATTTTAATTGAAATTTTTGGAAGAGAACATAGATGTTAGTGAATCGGTTTAATTTTTTCATATTAACACAACTCATAAAATTAAAGTACATATTTATTTATTTCTTTAAAATCTATATAATAAATAGTATAAAAATGCTAACATTGAGTACACTTTTAAATGACATTTGATATAACCACATGATTTCAAGAAGCCATATTACAAGTCTCATCATATCATCATTATTGTCTTTTATGTCCCCTAATATTTATTCTTACAATTACAATATTAAAAAAAATTAAAGAAGACAACAAACTTTTTATCTTCTTCCACTTCAATACTTTATTCAATTCACTACAAGCATTTAACCATACTTTTCATATTCTTTCTCCATAACTTATTTCTCAAGTTTCTTTATAATGATTCATATTTTTAGTTTACCTTAAATCTTTTGATAATATTATGACTTCTTAATTACTACTTTTTTTTTCTTGAGATGATAATGTTTATTTCATGAGCACAACAATAGACATGCATTTTTTTTATAATTTTTTATCAGCCTACAGCTCATTCGTTTTTCTCATGTTCTCTTTTCAATTATAAGATTTTACTATATTGGTCAAACTTATTTGATAATATTTTAAATATACTCGGTATATCTTATGCAATTTTGTATTCCGTTTACAATTGATTTTGGCATAATATTAATTTGTATAATTGATTGAATTTTCAGGAGCATGACATACCTGGAGATCAATACGTGCAAATGACAATCGACAAGTATGTGGATTTTTTAAGAGGTAGCATAGTATTTCTCATTTTTTCTTGGAATTTCTTTTTTTGGGAGATTTTTCTATTTTAATTATTAATACAAAACTCATTTGATAATATTTTACATATACTCGGTATATCTTATGCAATTTTGTATTTTGTGTACAAATAATTTTGGCATAATACTAATTTGTACAATTGATTGAATTTTCAGGAGCATGACATACTTGGAGATCAATACGTGCAAATGACAATCGACAAGTATGTGGATTTTTTAAGAGGTAACATGATGTTTCTAATTTTTTTCTTGGAATTTCTGGTTTTTTGGGAGATTTTCCTATTTTAATTATTAATACATGACAATCGGTGAGTACAGAACACAATTTAAGAATTATCAATTTTTTTTTTTAGATATTAGTTCAATATCAGTTAACACGATATTTGATGTTGGAGGATGTGTTCATATGGATGATCAAATCTGAAGCTCGTGAATGGAGTAATCACCATATTGAGGATGTATTTTTATGTCGTCGACATTTTAATTGATATTAGCCTATCTATTTTTGTTCCAATAATTATGCTAAGGTTTTTAGCCTATTAGTTATTCTTGGCCTTTTAGTTGTAATGATAGTATCGAGACAACATCGACGGATAATCTTACAAGAGAAAAAAAAAACCATCAAATGATAATTAAATTTGAAATGGAGAGACACGTATTCAATGTATTCAATTGCTATATTAGTCTTACTTCATTCACTTTGTTAGGCTATTTTTCTTTTACCTATTGAAGGAGAAAAACTTGACCGCCTTTGGTAAATTGGCTGTTAAGAAAATCTTAAATCTCTGGAGCACCAATATCTTGAAGTTACATAATACATAACCCATGTATAAGTATTAATCATTGATTTCTATATAAACAACTTATGTCTATATACATGTAATTAGACTATTTAATTTGAGTATGATGAATTGAGAATGCAAATCATTAAATTTACGAGTTAGCATAAATCATGAATCATCAGAGCAATGAGCAACGTCATTCGTTCAACATATACATTCAAAAAAACTCTCTGCTAAGTGCCTAAATCCCATTAATTTACTAGGTTGTTAATAGAGGAGAAGAAGAGTTACTCATGATATGCCTCTATTCCCCACTAATCTCATATTATTATTGTTTATATTACCGTGTTATTATGTTCAATCTCATAATTTCCATCCTATTTTATCGTCTGCAATGTTTCCAAATCAAAATCTGTTTTATACAAGTAGTATTAATAAAAAAAGAAAATTTGTATAGGACCGTGATTTTTCACGGGTTTCAAAACTAGTTAATCAATTAAAAGTTTACAAGAAATTGGTGGGCAGCCGAGATACAATCTGGGCGCCCACTCCCTTAGCAATAGCAAAGCTAAGTTTAGTAAAAACGCAATTATTATTATTATTATTGTTATTATTATTATTATTATTATTATTTTTTTTTTTTTTTTATGGAAGGATGCGCGCAGCTTTCATTAAAAGATTCATAAAAGTTTACATGAAATTGGTGGGGAGCCGAGAGACAATCTGGGCTCCCACACCCTTAGCAACAAAGAAAGCTAAGTCTAGTAAAAATGTAAGCGGCCACCCGAGCCCCCGCATCCCGAGATACCGAGAATTTCGGATCCGCTGAGTAAGGCAACAAAGATCCGAACCCAGCTCCCGAGTGAAGAGAAAGAGAAAGGAAGGAAACCAACCCCATCTACAAGCGCACAAATCCCCATACTTAGCACACTTTCGCCGAAAAAGATCGGCGATAACCCGCCAGCACAAAATCCGTCATCCCGGTCTGAGTCAAAGGAGAAGAACCTGTCAAGTCAACGCACACATCACGCCCCCGTCCCAAGAATAAAGCAATAAATCCGCAGGACGAAGAGAGCCACCATGTCCATCAACCAAACCGATATCAACCTCCTTTCCCGCAGAATACCGATCTATAGCGGATGTCGAAAAGAGTGTCCCTGACAAGGTTATGCCGATGTTTAACGCCCACAAGTATCAAAGACAAGAAACAGCGTGGTCCCCATAAACATCCTCAAAGAAAAACCCGAGAGCAAGCCGGACATGGCCTAGATACCGTGAATAACGGAACACCCAGACGATACCCCAAAGACACTACGGTAAGTCCTCCCGCTCATAGTCCGACCCAATCCCGAGATAGGAACCGCACGTAACCAATCGAGGAGGAGTGAGAACCTGCGCGAGATCGCCATAAAGCAAGTCAAGCGTGGTGTCAAAGAGAAAACAGACTTCGAGGCAAAGAAAGAACCGTCGCGAAATAAATATCTCAATTTCTTCATAAATTTGGGGCACAATTTCACTAGGGTTACCTAAAATACCGCATCCCGTAGTCACATAAAAAACACACGCGGCATCATCAAAAGCAGGGCCGGCTACAATACCGGAAGGGCGAGGAGCTTAGCCCGCAAACCAAAGACCGCAAACGGACGCAATAAAAGCATAAAATAAAACATCTCCCGCCGCATAGACACCAAGACCACCAAGATGAAAAGGGAATGTAGCAAGGCGCCACCGCCAATCCCCAAAACCCGGCCCGGCGCGCGGTGACAATACGTTCAAGCCGGAACGAAGAGCGGCATCAAAAGGAAGATGGACAGACCCAAAAACACTAGGAGAGCAAGTACGAAGTGAGAAGTAGAGCTTGGAAATACCAAAGCAAGCTCGAAGAAGAAGCAACTCACATTGCGGGTCCTCAATCCTCGCAACCAAATCCATTAGCTCAATGGTCTTGGTTACTCTCTTCGCCACAATCTCACCGCTAAAATCGAACAAGCATCGACAGTCCACCCAAAATCAGTAACACCACGCAATGGCCGAGAAATAGAAGGGGAAAACCCCCGGCCGACTCGGAGGATCCTCAACAGTTAAAAGACCAACGTCTTGGAGACATTAAGATGCAATCCAAACCGAGGGCCATCCGCCAAAATCAAATCCAAGACCTTCCCCACCTCCAAAGTATCACCCACGATGGTGCCATCATCTAAGTACCACGCCTGCAAAGTGAGGTCAAAAGTGTCCCGGATCTTGCAAACTAAAGGATGCAAAACCAAAGCGAAAAGCAAAGCGCCCAACGGATCACCTGTTGAACACCCCGACAAGACCACAAGCAAGGTGCTCTCCATAAAAAAGGCGGGCCGGCCTGGAATAACAAAACTCCACCCAACGGGAGAGAGCCGGCAACGACGGCGGACCTCCCCGAAGCATGGTCAAACGATCAACAAGGTTGAACGCGTTCGAAATCAACCAAGAAACATAGAAATCCCCACCTCGGACTCCCGAGCCTCAATGAGCCGGTTCAAGGCATGTAAGATAGCCTCTCCTCCACCGGACACACCCACCCCAAACTGAAGTCCATCAAAATAAGAAGATAAAGAAGGATCAACCATAAAAGCACCAACCTTAGAGACAAGTCGTCTCCAGACCGTGCCAACCGCAATAGGACGAACCCCACCACCCGGTTTAACAAGTGGCGTGAGAGGGGCGCCGGCAATGTACTCACCTAGAGGAAGAGG
>NW_027413143.1:460531-560827 GCF_048544455.1 Silene latifolia | reverse complement strand
TTGGTTGGCACAATTACAAATATACATTATGGGTATATAGGTGGGAACAACACGAAAATTGTTGTAAAATTAGTGAGAAGGGGTATGCAAGGGCACATTGAGTAGTATTTCTTATAGATATGATGTTTTCACGAGGACAAGTTGTGCAACTGAAAATGATTAAAGTGAAGTGTGAATGTTATTGTGATATTGCCTAAAATAGATAGTATGAACCTCCTCGTGAGACGGTATATAATTGAAAGTGTTAACCTTGCTCTAAGACACAGGAGCTATGTACAACTTCAAATTGTTAATGGGACCTTAGTTTGCAAATGAAGTAATTCTGAATCTAGCAATTTTCCAGGCTGTAATGTCTATGGATATGGAGGTTGGACTTACCCCTACATTCATATCAAGAGATCCGGTCCTGGAAGTTCTAATTCAGCTACATTTGGCCCGATACTTATCTATCCATGTTGCTTGTGTTTTCCATGTTCTTATTCACTTGATATCGAACTTCTATCCCTGGACCCTGGCTGATCGATCTAGACCATTTACAGATTGCAGGACTGACAAATAATTCCTATATGGCAGAGTCACATGATGTACGTGCCTGTATCCGAAAGCATCCTACTCTGGGCGATTCCGTGCTTGATGTGGCAAAGGTAAATGTAACATTAGAACTCGCTATGTCATTTTCTAAAACTCGTCAATCCCTTTGGGTTTAATTTATTACTCTTTAATATTCTAGAGGAGGTTGGATCATATGTTGTATGTTGGAGTGACCGAAGACCACAAAGAATCGGCAACGGCATTTGCACACGTGGTTGGTGCACAGGTCATATCCCAGTTGGTAGGATCAAATTCTAGCATGGGCCATCTGGCTACTAATTTAACCGGTCAGTTACGCTGATACTTCCTCCAATTAACAAATAGTTTGCATTTTTCTTTGTTTGGTTGATTCATAAATAGCTACTGTTTTTCGTTAGTCACCCTTTATTTGTTTAAAAACCTTATTGTTCTAATTTATTACTGTTTTTCGTTAGTCACCATTTTTTTAATTCACTTTTTGGGTTCATTTTGTGTAATTGACCTGCTTTTACTTTCACCTATTTTTTCTGTTGTTGAAGATACCAACAATGCAGATACCAACAATGCAGATACCAGCAAAAGTGTAAGCTTATTTATTGAGACATTGCTGATCTCATTATGAGATTTTCCTAATCACATTCAACTTTCTATAACCCCATGTCCCTCCTTTCCTATAATGTTTCTTCACTGTTAGGTCATTGATATATGCCCTATTATTTATTTCAGAAAATGACTGTTAAAAAACTTATGGAATCTTATGAAGTCTGCATTAACCAAAAGTTTGAGGCACTGAATTATGCTTTGTCGAGAATTTCCCCTGTTAACTTTACGAAGGAGGTATTATATTTGTGTACCTTTCCTTTACAGACCCGAACATTATAGCCATGTGAACTACTTCTAGCTTTGGTGTCTCTGCCTCATTTCCTTGATCTTTCAAAATTATATTATATGTTGTTGCAATAAGGGTCGCCACTTTCGCAGTACGGTCGATTCGGATACGTAAATTGAATTCGCATTCGTTCTATTTTGTGTATCCGATATGGTAGGCGTATTACAACGAACATAATACAGTAATTCGTATTTATGCGCTTCATTTTATAAAAGTTTAAAATACAGAACATGATTAATTTTATAATACGAGTAATTGATCCCAATGTCCCACACTTTATTACTCTTCCTTCGCATAATAATGTTCCTAATTTCACTTTAGTAGCCAAAGTCCCCTTCAATAAACCAACATTAGAGATTTAGAGCCTTATTCCCAAAATGATTCGCAATGGGCTGACATGTATCATTCTATGGAACCATTTTTCTTTATTAAAAACTTAGATACAAAGTAAAATAATTAAAATTAATGCGTGAAAAATCTTAAAAAGTAAACAAAGCAGAATGGTGTAGAGAGTTTTAAGTGTTTTTAAGTAAAAGGTTTTAAAAAAAATCTTAAAAGTAAATAAATAATGTTTAAAATAAATAAGCAGTTTAAATAACAGAAAATACTGAAAAAAAACAAGTAAAAAATCCAACTCCATCATCCACACAAATCATTTCCCTCCATAATGTTCTCTCCATCACCATACATTCTTCAAACCCAACGAACCTCATATGATTTTCAATCACCTTCATCTAATATTTTTTTGGGTTTTTCCTCTACCTTTGCCACCTTCACCATTCCTTAGTGTTCAAGCCTAATAATCGGTGCATAATAGGCCAAACCATCTTAATGCATTCTCTATCACCTTGTCCTCTTTTGGCGCCACACTCACCTTCTCCTTAATCACCTCATTTCTAAGTCAATCCTTTCTTGTATGGCCGCACATCCACAGTAAAGTATGCATTCTAAAGTATGCATCTCTTCCACAATCATCTTTTGAATGTTACGTAGCCGTATAATAGTGTAGGCCTAATTGTTATGCGATAGATAGTCCGAGGCATGGCGTTTTCACATAAAACCTTGTGGCACTTTTTCATTTCAACTCAAATAAGTGTTTATAACATCATGATAAAATATTTACATTCATCGTAAAAAAGTCATTACATACATAATTTTTGAAAGGAAACAAAGTGTATATAAATGCAGAAGAAGTCAAATGAGAAGATTATTTTGGGATGGAGGGAGTATATTTTTTTTTCCTTTTCTCTACGTGCTCCGTTGTTTTAACATATATTAATTTGATGATTTTAGCGAATTCCAAACAAATGGGAGCGAATCGATTCCTTTCCGAATCGCGAACCGATACGAACGAATCGATTCGTGATCCGTAAGGTACGACAGGTACGACGAATCAGGTAGGGTACCCTGGTTACAATAATCACGATATGATTTCCATCCTTTATGAGTGCTTTAGTGACTTGGCTAAATAATTTAATCAACCAAAAAGTTAATTTAGAACTTCCAATTTTTTTGTACTCATTTTCAAAACTCTTCATTTTGTACTATTTTTTTTAAAACTACCACCTTTTTTTTGTACATTTCATTGAAAAACCATTTTTGCCAAAATATAAGACATTTTATAAAGCCAATATTTGTAATATCGTGATTGTTATTGGATAAAAAAAATGTCATATTTTGCCAAAAAAATGGCATTGGTGGGAGGGCAGGAAGATATGTTCGGAGAAAGTTGTTTTGAAAATAACCTACAAAAGGTCGGAATTTTTGAAACCGAGCCAGAGAAACGATGAGAGGAATAAAATAACTCTAAGCTGAAGTAATGTATGGGATAAAGCTTCAAAATACCTATATAGTTTGAAATATATTGTAATGCAATCTTATCGAACATGATCTCTATTTTCGCACGTATGCATTAGCCTTTGAGGCATTGAAGTAATGTTGTTACTCTTTCAGCGGAAAGCTTGACTAGCTTATCGTGCTTTTGGGCTAGTTTGTGAAACATCATTAGGTAATATGTGAAGCTAACACTGACATTTCAAACCACTGCAGGCACGCCTTCAGGTACCTGAATCAGTCATTAATCAGATTATATCTCTAAATAGGCTTGATATGGAGCTTTATAAGTATGCTCGGGACATCTTTTCCCAGCAACATACAAACATAGTTCAGAAGCTGAAGCTGGTGAGTGATTATACGTTAATTTTTTCTCTGATATATTTAGCCGCAAAATGGTTCCAATTTTTAATGCTCTTATAAATGGTTGCCAGATGGTGACTAAAATTTGAATTCTGCACATTTTCAATTGTTCACAATTGAAGTATCTTAATCTTGGGAGTTGCCATAAATCATACTCAGGTTGGGGGGTGCAATAGAATCTGGAATTGGAGTCAGGCAAAGCCCTTAGTTGGAGGAAATTCGGACAGTGTAAAAAATCATTACCAACCTCTCTAGCTTAGAAATCCAACCCACCGTTAAGGCAAACCTCCCTAAAAACAGTGTCTCTATGAGCTTCTCTTGTCATTCTTCCCTAGCATTCTCAAATTGCAATGCCCTACAAGTTTTGTCTCCTTTTTCACTTAATTTTGAAGAATCAATTAGTTTGCGAAAGATCGTCTACCTGAGTGTTAGTATTGCCTTTTGGTCCTCAAACCTGCATTTGAAAGTCCCAGCCCCCCACGTTTGAGGTTTCCAAACCAATTTTGAATTTCTGATTTTCAAATCCCAAAATCCACAATTTTCATCATGACAATTCATGTTTCACATGGAAAACTTTTCTCTTTTGTAAATCCAATAGTTTCTAAGGTTAAATTTTCATTCATCCTTTGATCTATTTATGTAATTTTGATTTTTTGTTGTGATGGGTTGTTTAAGGTTTGGGTTTGGTGTTGATTATAATGTTTATTGAGGGTGTTAATATTGTTGGATGAATTTTTAATTTCTTGATTGCTTTAAACGGATGTTGGTTGTCAATTTATATTGGCTTAATTGTTTTGTTTATGTGATGGTGTTGATGGAATTATTAACGTTTCAATAAGTCTCATTGAAGACGGAAATATCCGTCACAAGCTGAAGACGGGTCAAGTAATACCCAAGTGGGTAGATAAGACAAAAACAAAATGCCTAAGGAGTACTGAGTAGCATTCTGCTTTTGTCTTATCTACCCACTCGGAATCTTGGATATTACTTGACCCATCTTCAGCTTGTGACGGATATGCCCGTCTTCAATGAGAATTTGTGTTAACGTTTATGGGCATTGGCCATTTGGGATGTTATAAACGTTGACAAGGGTTATAAACGTTAGTCTTCAACGTTGGTAATGGTAATGAACGTTAATATTCAACGTCTAACATGGTTTGGACGTTGAAATTTAAAGTCCAAACCATGGGTCGACGTTGGATTTCCAACGTCCAACACAATGGTTGACGTTGGATTTGAATGTTTTTGTGTATTTTTAAATTTAATTTTCACCGTATTTTTCGTAATTAAGTAGTTTTGCATATTTTTACATAATTATGCAATGTCATGCGGATTCGAACGTAAAAAAAAAAAAAAAAAAAATTACAGTTCGATAGATTATAAGTTAGTTAATTTACTGATGGTCGTTCGACATTGATTTCAATCTTAAAAAATATATTTTTTTTAAAAAAAATTATAAGTTTAAGTTGGTTTTGGGAGAATTTGAGAGAAGAGTTAAGAGAGAGGGTGTGGAGGGTAGTGTTCGTCTTTTTTTTAAAAAAAAGCGTTGACAATTCATTATAAAACGTGACGATCTTTTTTAACCCCCATTAAAAACTACTTTAGTACTTCATCTTTTACCCGCAAAGCCCCAAAATAAACTCCCTTGACAGTTAATTTTACTGGCTAATACATGGATGTGCTTTGAATATTTTTTTTTTTTTTTTTTTTTGTTGAATATGTGCTTTGAATATTGGTATACAGCAATGTTATCGTAATTTCATGTTTGTGACTATGTTATAATTTATCCCCATCATTCAAGATGCAGGAGAGTGAAGAGATCATCTCAATGAACTCATTCGCCAGCCCACCTTGGAAAGACATTTTATTAGTCATGCCAATTGTTTTGGTGGTTCTGGCTCTGTGTGTATGTTTACATGCAAGAAGAACGCTTAAGGTTAAGGTATGAAAGTCGTATATATGTAAACATATAGACAAATGCGCTTCCTCATCATTTGAAGCATCTTCCTTCGGATGTAGTGTAACACCCGTACTTTTCTAATCTCATTTATTTTATTTTTATTTATGAGATTTAAATTTTAATTCCTAAGTTTATCGGTTTTTGTATAAATCGTTAATTAATTCCGGTTTACGATGTATTCTTCTGGGACTGACCTTTTATTTACATGACATTTTATAATAAACATTTTTAAAATCGGCTTTTGCTCCAAAATATTAATCTTATCACTTTTTATTATTTTTCAAGCCTTAAGTTTTGAGAAGACGGATTGTGTTTAACCACCTCATTTGACTGCTATTAGTGAGCACCAAAAAAAAATAAAAAAAATTGACTGCTATTAGTGAGCTTTTTAAGGGTTTAATTGTTGGGTAATGATAAATACAACCCCAGTGGGTTGTATTTAAAAAACCAAAAGAGGAAATAAAATCTTAATATATGCATTAATTGTATTGGTTAATGTGTAATTTAGTTCTTAATTCCTAAATTAATACCCAAATTAGAAGGTATTTAATGCTTAAATACAAGCCAATGGGTTGTATTTAGCATTACCCTTAATTGTTACACGTTTTACTTTTTCAATCCCTCTTAAACTCTCTTTAATTAATCTGCATTCATTAGGTTATTTAATGTTCCCAAAATAAGAAAACAATCTCTAAAATCCCTTCTGTTGAGCCGTGACATTCAACAAGGGTAATTTAATTACTCTTATCATTCTTGTTTTAGTTTTTGATTTAGTTTAATAATTCATATGTCTTACACTCTTGCACATATGTTTATTATGTTTTTGTAGTATTCAAGACGATCCATTTGAAGACTAGTATCATATTGATTCGGAGCTTGGCGAATAAGGTTAACTTCGACGTTGCTCGGTATTACACGATTTACTTGTTGTAGTTACATGTATTATTGAGTTTTTAATATTTTATGATGATTTATACTCATATAATTTTCGAAATTATTGAAATCTGGTTCTATAATGTTTTTATATTATTTTTGACTTTACATATTTTGTTTTGCCAACTAGGAATTTATGTTATTGATATATTGATTTTTATGTTTTAATCGATTGTTTTAATATTAGGGTTGTAATAATTCGTTTTTTTTATGTTTTAAAGTTGTGTAAATTATTTTTCTGGAATGAATAATTGATTTTAAAATACTAATACAAATGCTTAATTTTTGAAAATTTAGTATGTGGCAGAGGCCTGGAATATTAATGTGTGTAAAATTTTTGGTCCTCGAACCTTCATTTCGATTTGATGAGCAATTTAGAATTTTTGGCAAAACCGATTAGGAAATTTGCTAAATTTGTCAGTCTGTTTGTAAAATTCATTTCGTTCGTTTAAAGTGCTCAAACCCGAAAACATAAAAAAGAGACTCCTGTTTATTTTAAGTAAGACCGGAATTTCCCTATAAAATTTCATAAGATTCCGATGTGTAATTTGTTCACGAAAAATTATTTATGAACAGCTCGCCGCCTGTAAACTCTGAATCTATCATAATCAAAATAATACTCCCTCCATTTTTTTATATATGACGTTTTGCATTTACGAGTTAAGCCTTTGACTTTAATATTTACAAAAATATATTTGTTCAAAAAATATAAAAATGGTACCATTAAATTCCTTACGAAAAACTCTTTCATATGAATATACATATCATAATATTTAGTCTTATATTTAAGGAGATATTGAAGAGAGAAGGGAGTGTCTCGAAATGTGAGAAAGTCATATATAAAAAAATAGAGGGAGTAATTCGTAAACTGACTTTCCCTTGTGATACACTGGCTATTCTTTTCCTACATAAGCTTTACGATGTCTAGTTATGTAGAATTTTGCGTTGCCTTAAAATGTTTTGTTAAAAACGTTTTATGAGCTCATACATTCAAGGTATCATATTCTAACAAATTTAAATGATGAATTTTTTGACCCCGGGTGCTTTCATATTTTGAAGTTTGTCAAAACATAAAAGTTGTAGCTAGGAGTTTCATGAAACAGTGGAAATTAGCCTTGTTCATTTCGATTTTTGTGTAATTAGTTATGATTTTTACAGTAGCGCTAATTCTGTTTTATAAAAACTGATTTAGGATCCCGTCTCAAAAGGCCTAAATAATACTAGTATATATTTTGCTAACAATTCTAAGTTGCTATTTTTTTTTAAGTATGGTGACCTTGTTAAATTAATTGACCTTAATGGAGTATATTTTATACTCTTTTACACTTGGAAGGAATTTTATTAAATTTGCTTTGGAAAATAATAAGGCGGAAAATTCACGTGGTACTCTTAAACTTTGTCATTTGGCATGTGTTATCCAACTTTTTAAGTTTGTGCACTTGATACCCTTAAACTTTGATTTTCAAGTAGGACGTGCCCTTTTATCGTTATTAAAATTTTCAATTGAGCATAAATCGTAGATCAGAAATCGGAATTGACCCAATTATTTTTCACAAAATCTCATTTGTGAAGGCACGTATCCGTCATTTTGGAGTGACGGATACCATTTTCTCTCACAAATGACCCAAATAGATGAGAGAGGGAAGCACATGGGGGTGCCCCCACCTTGTCCCCCTATCCGTTTTGTGAGTGACATTACCTGTCACTTACTCCGACCCGTCTTCAGCAAGACTTTCTGATTATTTTTTATAAACTGATTCTCTCTTCCAGATTTATAATTTTATAAAGCGAAAAACGGTCATTGAAAATTTAAGATCGAATTGTTTACGATTTAAGATTCTCGGGAAAAAAACCCTAGAAAATGCCAGTCGGAAATTTTTTGTATCTTGAATCGTAGATTATGACAAGATAATCACTTTAGAACAAAAAAAATTGCCGATTCTGATTTTCGATGTAGGCATTAATCCGATTCCGATTTTCGATGTAGGCGTTAGGCTCAAC
This sequence comes from Silene latifolia, assembly GCF_048544455.1. Taxonomy (NCBI): domain Eukaryota; kingdom Viridiplantae; phylum Streptophyta; class Magnoliopsida; order Caryophyllales; family Caryophyllaceae; genus Silene; species Silene latifolia. The sequence continues at coordinate 552,278 of NW_027413143.1, read as the reverse complement.
TAATTTTTTTATAGCGACAAAAAAACATATTGTGCATGAAAATGAAATGGGGAGGGTACATGTACACAGACTTAAAATATTGGGTAACATGTGAAAAGTGGTAATGTTTAGGGGTACCACGTGAATTTTCCGAAAATAAAAAAGTTTAGTTCACTTACGAACCTTTGAGATAATTTTATTTGAATAATATACTATCTTAAGGGATTTTAATGGTTGGAATAATTAATTGTTGGGCAAAAGAATATAAACGGATGCATACGGACTCTTATACAGCTATATGATTGGGTATCCTGGCGGTACAGATTGTCATAGAGTCATGTACATGTACTTAGACTAGGATTTTGCACTTCGTGGTAAATCGTGTCCTGTTATAGTTTGTTGTCTAGTGAGCGAATTGGAGTTGGTCACCTTTGCGTGACACTTGATTCCTGAAACTAGTGTAGATGCTAAGGTATCAAAGAGTATAGCTAAAGTGAAAATCTAGCCCGAACTGTATTATTTCCATTCTGTTACTGAGCTTTTGTAACTGTGTTACACATTTGAAATATATGTTGTTGATATTGACATATATATTTTGTTACATATTATTTAAAATATTTTAAGTTATTTTGACATATTATCTGCTTCTACAATATTTATATCATGTGATATGGCTAAGAGAACATCGAGTTACTCCGCATTGACGTGACTGTTATGTTTATAACATGACAGGTGTGGCTGGGGATTTCTGTGTGAGCTAGCGAGTAGTCGTTATGGATTCTGTTTTTAGTGTTTAGACGTACCTTTTGAGGATTTTTATTTTAGCCCTTTTAAGAAAAGTGGCATTTGTATTTGACTAACCGTTTTAAAATTTTAATCTTAAGAATTTGATACATTCTCGATTTATCACAGTTAGAATTTTTGTCTTTGTGTGTTATTAATCCAAAGTCAACAATGATTTCGCCATTGTTTTGCATTATATTTAATAGGGAATTACATGCAGCATATAGAGATGGCAATCCGGGTCGGGCTAAGGCGGACGACACGTGCACGGCACGAGACCGGCACGACACGGCACGGATGAACAATACTACGGCACGGGCACGACACAGACGGGTTGGAGGCGAGCCGTAGCTGCGTTTGTTGGGAATTCCCGTGCCCAGGCACGACACGACCCAAGCACAGAGGGTTTGGCACGAACCAGGCACGACGGACCTCACACGGCACGACACGGTTCGAGATTTGGCCTGTTTCTTAATTATTTAATTAAATTCCGTTTTTTAATACCGTTTTTTTAATTATTTAATTAAATCCAGTACATTAAAAATACAAATATTAATCAAGACATTGAGTACATTAATATTTAATAAAATATATATTTAAATCATTAATATTCATTATTTATATAATCAAAAAGTATTTAGAAAAAAAAATATTAAGACTATTGGGCTCGCCCACGTGCCACACACGATTAGCCCATAGGCCAGGCACGGCCCGAGCACGAAACTAGGCGTGCCAGAAGCGAGTCGCAATGGGGATTTGAGTGAGTGGGCCAGGCCAAGTACGGTACGGCCAACCCAATATCCGTGCTTAAGCCGGGCCATTTTTGGGGGAAGTTGGCCCAGCACGGCCCAATGCCAACTCTAACAGCATACAACTTTCCCCAATTTATTAGGGTTACATTGGATAACATTGAGGTTCATGTATGCCCTCTGTTTTTCTTGTGATTTGTAATTTGTATGATTTGTTGGGGGAATTGAAACCGCGGTTATCAAGTGTGGTGTTACTCATAGTACTTCCGTGTTGGTTTTCTTTCTCGCCGGTTCTTGAAAACATACAGAGATAAATTTCTGATACGACAAGGGCTCTCTTTAAAGTTGAACCTAATTAATTAGTTACATGACTATTTTATAAGTTTTTGATATATATCAAGATCCTACCCAAGCCAACCTTTCTTATTTGTGTGTATACCCATAGATACAAATCTTTGAATTTTTGTTATCAACTTTAGTTTTTGCATCAAATGAATATGAATAACATTATCAAATGAATGAATATTATTATTTAAACTACTTATAAGTTCGAAAAAAGTAAATATAAAAACATGTCAAACTCGAATGCATAAAACCGTATGTCTAATGTTTGTTTATTTTCGTAAGAATAATCGTATCCTTTTTTCAAACATCGCCACTAAATAACAATCACACACTTTATAAATCAACAAGCTTAAACAAATGGAAAATGAAGAGTTTTGAGCCTGTGACATCATATATTACAAGCAATAATTTTTGTGTAGAACGGTTTTAGACAATCGTTATCGTAAAAACATATTTTACATTACGTATTGTCAATCAAGTCAATGGGATGTTTGTAAATTGTCCAGTTTAGTGAATAACGATATAGTTAATCAGATTACTAACATTCCAATACCACATAATGATATTCCAGATACCCTCATTTGGGGGCTGTCCGTAGACGGAACGTTTTCTACCAAGACAGCAACTTGGTTAGCGCAAGGTTTGTTCGATCAAGCTCTTGACAAATGTGAATTTCAGTGGATTTGGAAATTGAATATTCCTCCAAAATTGAATTTTTTTCTTTGGAAAGCCTGTGTTGACGGTCTCCCAACGAAAAGTAGACTTCTTAAAAGTCATATTGATGTCCCATCTCATTGTTTTCTGTGCAACAATCCTATTGAAAGTAAAGATCATTTCTTTTACGAATGTCCCTTGATTGGATCTGTCATCCAACACCTGAACATTATTAGTTTCAATGAGTTTGTGTCAAAATATGATAATATTACAAGTCAAAGTTTTCTAACGAAACTTAATTTTCTCAAAGATTTAATTTCAAAAGATGATTTCACTAAGATTATTTTTATTTGGTGGAATGCATGGTTTCATAGAAATGACATTATCTTTAATAATGTTAACTTAAGTATCAGCAAACTTATTACTTTATGTAACAATGGCATTGAGACCTGGAATGTAACGAGATTTAAGGATCTCAACAATCCCGAGATAGAAGAGTCAGCTAAAAACAATTCTAGTAAGGAAGAAATTTGGTGGGAAAAACCTAGAAACGGTTTCCTAAAGCTAAATTTTGACGGATCGAGAATAGAAGGTAGTAAAGCTGCCTTAGGATATTCAATAAGAGATCACAATGGTAAAGTCGTTTTGGTAGGAGCAAAAAAGTGTGGTTCCAATAGTATTTTTGTTGCGGAAGCTCTCGCTTTAAAAGAAGGCATTTTAGCAGCTAAATATTTAGGAATCTCAAAGTTAATTGTGGAGGGTGATAATTTATGTGTGATTAACTTGATTAAAGGTACCTGACAAATTCCTTGGGAAATTTCTAGTATTATTAAGGATGTGAAATTAGACCTTCATTTTTTCGATGAAGTGATAATTAAACATTGTTTTTGTGAAGCCAACAAGGTTGGTGACTTCATGGCTTCTATTGGACATTCATGTCCAACTCTTTCGAGGTGGTTTGATAGCCGGTGGTTTCAACTTACATCCCTCATTCGAAAGGATGAGATAGGTTGGTCCTACCCTAGAGGATCAACCTAGTTTTCTTACCTTATCAAAAAAAAAAAAAAGTCTTTAATCTAAATTTAATTGTTGTATCTCTAGGTTTATGTGATGATTGGTAAGAAAATCTTTCTAGAGTTATTGGGGGAATTGGGGTTTATTATGATTTTTTTTTTTTAGTGACAAAGGAACTTACAGCCGCTATCTTCGGTGTGCACTGGGTAAACCCTCGGGTGTACGTGATAGCCTGCAAACCACGTATACCAAGTAAGCCAACCGAGGGTGACAGGCTCGAAGTCTATTAGGCATTGATTCATACCAAGAATGCTCCACAAGATTTTGCTCTTGGGAAGGCTTAAACCTGAGTCTCTTGGGAATTTCACCCAAGTTTTAACCACTAGACTCCACCTTTGCGAACGATTGTTTAGTTATTTAGTTGTGCTTTTGGCTGAGTTTTGGTTGTCTCTAAATATCATGCATAGGTAGTGTTTGATGAACTACTTGTTAGATTCGTCGTGTACAATGCATGTTTTACTTGTACTTTCATCTATCTATTGTGCCTTGTCTTAAGTAGAAATACCTTGATTAGGAGTATAATTGCATGTTTGGATTGGATACCGACCTCATTAAGTCTCACTAGATCCCATAAACCCCTTGAACTTTTTTTTTTTTTTTTTTTTTTTATGGTGGAATGTTAGAATTTCCATTAAGCACAAAACAAGGCTATTACAACCTATCAATTTTTGAATACAAACAATTTGAAGAGCCTAGACTCTACATACATAAATCAATGCTACTTAAGTACTTAACCATATGTTATCATTGTTATCTAAATGCTGGCTCTGATGAGCACGAATCCTCATTTTAACAACATGTCTGGTCTACCTCAACAATATGTCAGGCTTAACCAAACTGTGTTCTATACGTACTTTCTTTCTTTGCATCCAAATTTTATGGAAATAGGCCATGAAAACACAAATCAGAACACCTTTCCTTCTCTTGGACCATTTATGGCTCCATATCCACTGCAGAATCTTTGCAGCTGGAAGAGAAACCCTACACAAACTTGTCATCCCTAAGAGGATGCACCCGCTATACACACACTGTTAGAAGAGGTGTAGATGAGTTTCAACAGCTCCCCCCACATAACAGGCAAAGATCATCTGGACAAATGCCCGAGCAAACAATGTTGACAGCCAATAAATGCATGGCAGGCACGAACAAGAGTTCCGTATAAGCTTATGCCATCCTACTGGTTGATATTTCACTCTCAACAACTCATACCCCACTCTCCACCGTGTATCCTCTTGGATCCAAAGTCCACCGCCCTTGATTGTAAACTTAACTTACTTTATCTCAAACTCTACAAAGCGTTTTACATCCCCACTCACATCACCACCGGGAGAATAATCATCCAGTCCTACCCGTTAAATAAATTTGGTTACACCATTTCACCCACAATTTGTCTGGATTAAAATAGATCCACCACACCAACTTCCTCGTGACAGCAGTATTCCATACAAAGCTATCTTTGAGACCTAGCCCACCTTTCTGCTTTGGAGAATAGATTTTATCCCAACTGACAAGAGGTGCCCCGAGATGTTTCACTTTCCCATCTCATAAGTCATAAGTAATTCCTACAAATGGAATTTAATCTACTCAACACACCTTTAGGTATTAGGATTTAGGAAGATGTTCATCCAATATGTGTATAAGGAAGCTAGGACTGAATTGACTATCACTAGCCTCCCAGAATAAGATAGATGCATGGTCCAGAAACTTGTAATTCTATATGTCAATTTTTCAAAAAGTATTTGATATATATTGAGCTTTTGTCAATCTGCCAGCAGTAATGGGCACTTCCAGAAATTTAAAAGGGAGTTGTCCTTCCTAAAACCCAGCTTTTTGCAAATATATCAACCTTAATCCCTCCAGAGACTCCATTGAAATAAGCATTTATTTTAGTTGGACTCATTTGAAGGCCAAAAGCTTTGGAAAGGAGGCAAAAGCTCTTAATAGAACAGTTATAGGCCCCCCTTCACCCTTACTACACAGTAGAAGGTCATCAACAAACATTAAATGTGACAACTTTAACTTGCCACACATATGATGATATTTGAAGCCCATGTTTTTAGTCACATAAGCCAATACCCTCCTCAAATATTCCATTACAATGGTAAATAAGAGAGGAGACAAAGGATCCCATTGCCTTAACCCCTTCCTCCCAAGGAAGAAAACAAAGATATCACCATTCAAAACTAAAATGTAGCTTGTTGTTTTAACACACTCCATAATCAGGGCAATAAATCTTCCAGGAAAATCTAAGGCAATCAACATCTCTTCTAAAAACTCTCGGCTGACTGAATCATATGCTTTCTTCAAATCAACTTTCAGGAGGAATCTAAGGGACACTGACTTCCTATTATATAATCTAATAATGTCCTGCCAAATAAGGATATTCTCAACTATGCTCATACCCTTAATAAAGCCTCTTTGACTATCACTGATCACATCAGGCAACACCGTATACAGCCTATTACAACGTAGTTTAAAGATACATTTATAAACTACATTGCATCAAGAGATAGGTCTAAACCGTGTCACATTCTGAGGCATTGCACATTTAGGGATAAGTGTAAATGTAATAAGTGTACGGTTCAACTGTTTGAGTAATTTTCCAGTATGAAAGAAATCCTTAGTAGCTTTACACATATAATCCCCCACAATATCCCATGCATCTTTGAAAAAGGCACTTGAATAGCCATCAGGCCCAGCCGCCTTATGACTAGGAATAGAAAATAGTACGTGTTTAATATCTGCATCAGTGACTGGGGAAAACAAGTGTGCCTTGTGTTCAGAACTACACATCTTCCCCATTCCGACCATATTATGACTTAACTTGATCACTTCCTCGGAGGTACCCAATAGCTTGGTATAAAAATCCAGGAAAGCATCCCGAGTCAGTCTTGGCTCATCACAACTCTGCCCATAAGCATCCTTAATTTTTATCACTTTATTTTGAACCTGTCCGCCTTCTATAATATTATGGAAATACTTGGTATTGTCATGTCCTTTATCCACCCAATTAGCTTTTGACTTTTGCAATAAAAATTCAGCACAGGCTTGTTCCAAAAATCTAACACTGCTATTGGCTTCAACCTGTTGATTAATAAGCTCAACATTAAGTGAATCAACCCCGAGTTCCTATTAAATATAGTCAAGATTCATCCTTGCCCTAGCAATATTGTTAACAATATCATCAAAGTTATCCTTGTTTAGTTGTTTCAAATGCCATTTTAGATTTTTCAGTTTCTTGACAAAATTAAATATCAAACTACCAGTCCAGTCTCTATGGGGCTCCAAACCTGGTTCACACACTCCTTAACTTTTTAAGGGTGACTCCACATATTATAATACTTAAAGCATCTCCTCGGTTTCTCAATATTGCATTGTTCATGAACCTTACATGGAGTGTGGTAAAAAACTCCTCAGTATAAAAATGTGCATAAACTGAGCCATTATCCCTCAACCAATGATTATTTACCGGACAACAACCTATCCAGTCTGCTAAATACTCTTGGGGGAGAGTCTTGTTTATTAGACTAAGTTGACAAGCTAAATCGCACACCTATCAAAGATAAACCAACTGGCCTAAACTAATGTAGCAAAGAGAAATTAAATATTAACTATTATAGTAAGCAAAGAGAAATTAACTATTAACTATTATAGTAAGCAAAGAGAAATTAAATGTAAAAAAAAAAGATTTCAAATATTAGCAAGAAAGAAGCTAGGATATCGGGTCACCACGGTCAACAACGATTAAAGGTAAGGTCAAGGGTTGGCATAAATACGGTCTGAGGGGTAATGAAAACGTCCTTTCGGTCCGCTATTCGCTCTAGGATACTAATTTAGCTCTCGCTCCAATTAGGATGGTCTATTGTTTGTAGCAGGTCTAACTTCTTCCAATCTCTCGATCTAGGTCGAAGTTTCCCAAGTCAAATAATCAATTACGTCGACTTAACCAATTAAATGCTATTAGATGCTACACTTAACAACACAGATTCATATTAATGGCAAACCTAATAATCTAATTATGGTCGTCTTATAACCATGACTTCCTTACATTCTAGCATATGAAATTTAGCTACACATGTTCAAACTAACGATGACAATAACGATTATTTCAATAACTAGATTATACATTTATACATGATGAAAATATGGGAATTACATAAAATAAAAGAAGAACAAGGAAGAGTACAAGAAAATAAGAGAAAGGAATGATTGAAGAACGAAGGTTAATTGAATTATCGAATGAAAAAGGAAAGATTAGAAGTTTCAGATCCGAAATTCCAAAATAAAAAAGCAACGTGTAACAGTTTTTGCAATATTGAAAGATGTCCTAATAAAGTTCTGAGTTCCCCTTAAATAATAATACGGGAAAATTATTAAATAAGCAACTAAAGGGCCGAAATAAAACTAAACAAATCTCGCAGAAATCACGAGACTGTCGATCGACAAAAATATTAGTCGATCGACTGATTCCAAACTCAGCAATAGTCGATCAACTAAACAGGATGGTCGATCGACTTTTCTTCACATCACAGCTTCTCTTCTACGTGATTCCTTGCGTACTCACGCACCTCGAGGCAGTAGCTTCCGAGCTTTAACTATTCCAATATCTAAAATGCAAAACCGGGGACATGTTTTGACTTGTTTACACTCGTCTGGGTCCAAACCTGCATAGAATGCAAGGTAACTCAACGTAAACCATTCTTGAGGGATAATAGCTATTTGCTACGTAATAAGCATAGAAATTCGTGCTAAATGGCAAAGAAAAGTGCATAAATAAAGCACGCATCACAAGTATACATGAACCTTATGGCAGAACAATCAGTAACACCATAGTCATTCACACATTTTTGAAAATCATCCATCTCCTCAAAACTAGATCGAATTACCACCCAACCTTTCTGAAAGAACCAAACTTGTGTTAAAATCTCCACATATAACCCAAGGCCCCTTAATACTTACACAAATTCTCATTGAAGACATGACATATCCGTCACAAGTTTGTGACGGATACCACTTTACCTCACAATGTACCCACTTTTTCTCTCTCTCCAACACTATTTATGTGGTCCCCTTTCTCCACTAACCCATTTTGTTACCATTTTATCTCACAAAATATCCGCCACAAATGGTAACCCGTCACAAGGGAGACCAATTGTAATACTTATATTAAAAGCACCCAACCTTGCCCATTATGTCTTCCTTTCAATAACATTATTGAAGGCATACACCATAACACAATGGAACTTGTAACTAGTGTCTAAATTCTTAACCTCCATATGTATAGCTTGTGCATTATATATAGTCCAAAAATTACACACTAAATATAGAGGGATTCCACAACACCTAGATACGGCCACCTTTATGATATGAAGGATTAGTAGAAAGACACCAATTAGCACATAAAATATTTCTAACACTATTTAGAGCTTTGTCTATGCATTATTAACTCACTTCGTTGTATTTGACAAATTCCTCTGGAAAATCTCTAGTATTATCAAGAATGTGAAATTAGACCTTCATTTCTTCGATGGAGTGATATTTAAACATTGTTTTCGTGAAGCCAACAAAGTTGCTGACTTTATGACTTCTTTTTTGCGTTCATATCCAACTCTTTACGGCTTGGAATGAGAGTAATTATTAAGGGAGTAATAGAGGCTAAAATAAGAAGAAATGGAAGGAGATTGGTGGTTTGTAATGGTCGTGGAGGGTGTAAAGAGGTGGTGAGGGAGGAATTATTACCTACATATGGAAGTAATGCATTACTTGAGGGAGAAAGTGGGTAATTATTACCCCTTAATGAATAGACTATTATACTATTTTCCTCCATTTCTATCTCCAACTTCCATTACTTTCTCATTTTCTAGTTTATTTAAGCTCTATTACTCCCCAATAACTACTCTCATTTCAAGCGAGTCCTAAAAAAAAATTGTTTTGTATGGTGGAGTTGGTCCACCACCAGTCCACCAGACCACCACTACCAATATCATAGTTAATTGTGTTTTGGGGGGCACAAGATTATTCACAACCTCCGATACCTCGTTATTAAGAGAGTATGTTTCATTTCCCCTTTTCCAAAATCAAATTACATATACTCCGTATAATCTCAAAATAATTAGGGTTTCATTTGGGCTTATAATTCTCCAATTTCTTCTGGTACTTTGATTTATTTATTTTTATATTTTTTTAACATGATTTTATTATATGCTTTGATTTTGTTTGCTGACTTAGTCTTAATGTTGATTAATTGGCAGCAATTTTGGAGTTTTTTATGGACTCCACTCCATTTTTGTTTCTTCTCCTTCTCCTCTTCACTGGATCAGGTACTTTTGTTTTCTATTTTTTGCAATTCAACTATAATAATACCATAATTAATAATTTATCATCCTTTTAAATTCCTTGTTATCGAGGCGTAGCCGGATTTCAAGTAAGGGAAGCTAAAGTTAGACCACAAATTTTAGGGAATAGACAAGTAGTGATATTGGATAAATTAGCAAAAGTATCGAAAAATGTTGTCTAAAAGTTCTAATTTTCGGTTGTAGGAGGCAGCAGATCACTGATTTGAACTATACTGTTTGCGATATACTCTGTCCGTCTCAATCATTTGTTTGTTTCCCTCTGGTTAAAATATTTCTCATAATGAATAAAAATTTGTAAATAAATGAATGCGAAACTAGAAAAATAAATACTTTTGATTAAAAAATTGAATTTTACATTGCCACAAACCCTGCTAGCCTACTCGTTTTGCCACTGATTGGTGCATCTTCTATAGGAGTATAGCTTTCGTATTATGGATGGTTGATCAAATGAAAGCTGGAATACCGTATAAATTTGTCATCCACGTCCATTGCTATGTCATACCCTTGAGTTGTTTGTTTCCTTTTTTTTTTTCCGTTCTTTTTAAGACCAAGTATAGTGTGCAACAGTTCTGTATGTTCTTCTTAAGTTTATTGCTGTTACTGGTTTAATTTTTGGTGTTCGCCAAGTAGCAGTAGTAATTTTTTTTTTCTCTGAAATTTCAGCCTTTCTGCTTGTGAATGCTTCTTCGGAAGATGATTTCCAGCTCTGTGAGAGTGTTGTAAATAAATGGGCAACTTCGCAATTAAATCATGAATTCAAAGAAGATAAGCATACACTCCGTGACCTATTGTTTTTCTTGCACATACCAAGGACGGGAGGACGGACTTATTTCCACTGGTACATGCTTATGCATTTTACCCTTTGCTATACTTGTTTTAAGTGTCCGTGGGTTGAATGGCAGTTTATTGCAATGTCTATTCCTCTCCTTGCAGTTTCTTGAAGAAGCTGTACTCTACTCAGTTGGAGTGCCCTCGTTCTTATGATAAATTGCGGTTCAACCCGAGGTATGAATACAAACATAATTTTAATCGGCATTTTTCTGTAATTTTGTGTCGTCTCATTTGAGTGTAATCTCAATGGCTCTAGAAAAAAGCTGCTTTGGTAGTACCTGGTTTCTTTGCTGTTTGCTGTATCTGTTGATGACAATATTTCATGCTATTTCACATTTTTTTTACTTGAAAATTAGAATAATGCTATTTATGGGCTCATGGCCCTAATAAACAAGTCATGTAAGATTTTGACATGTCTAGTCGATAGTGATTCATAGCCATTGCTAAGCTTCCTAATCCACTTCATACGTAAGGTTTTGTTCCACCTTAGGATTTCCTTTATGTCAAAACTTAAAACTCAATCCACTCTTCTCATCTAGGCGTACAATCTTTATCCGTCACGTCCCAATATATATTCTGTGCTCATGAGTGTATCCCCAGAAGAACTGCTTGCACATTTGGTCAATACTCCTGTCCAAGACCCTTTTTTTATAAATTTTATACACAACGGACAAACAAAAGTGGGTAGGGGATATTCTCATGTCCAAGACCCTTTTTTTTTTTCATTAAACAAAAGTGGATAGTTTAACAGATCTTGGTTAGCTGCTGCCTGGTGTCTTTTATCATGCAACCTAGTCTTGCAGGTGGCATCTGCAAGAAGAGATCACATTAAGCTGTTATAGACTATTCCATATAGGCGCTGTTTGGTAAACGGCATATTGGCCAATTTTTAGCATATTCAAGGGTTTTAGCATGTTTGACTAATCAATATGCTAATTTTAGTGTTTGGTAAACAGCATATTGAAACAACATATTTGGGGTCAATATGTTTGTTTTTACAATATCTTTGCTTACCCCAAAGATATTGGTTAGCATATTGTAAATTAGGAAATTTTTCTCCATTTTACAAAGAAAACTAACAATCTACTAATCGTAATCTGCCAATTACCAAACACTCAAATTAATTCTGCTAATTATAATATGCTAGTCAAACATTCTGATAAAATCTGCCATTTATAATCTGCTTTTGCAATCTGCTTATGCTGAAATTAATCCGCTATTTACCAAACAGAGCCATAAGTTGTCTTCAGTATCATTGGTTTAGCAAGAGAGCTTTGCTTTGCAATGTGGCTTAAACCACTTTATTGCTAAACTGGTTAGAGACTTAGAGGTACTAGAAGCAGACATGCTCGTGTGTATTGGTCTTGGTCTGTATTATTATTAATGCGATTATTAATTATTACCTGATCACTCATGCAAGTAAATGGATAATGGATTCAGAATATCCTCCTTTTCTTCCATCATTCTTTGCACACCTTTCCTTAGTGGCATTCTGCTGCAGGAAATTTTAACAAGTTCCATATGATGCTTAAAGTTATCCAAAATATTTCAGAACTTGCTTTCTATGTGTGGCCTTTTATAATTGTGTATATTAATATCAAGCAAAACACCAAGCTTTCCTTGTTTAGTTAAACTTGTCTCCCTTTCTGTTATTGTCGGTTCACCACAGCTGGAGCTCTGGAACTGGTATATTGTTGAGACAAATATTATTGTAGTTTTTGCACTCTCCTTTTGACGCTTCTGCATATCAGACTGCATGCAAGTTTAATATGCTTGTTCTCTTGACATATCATTTATAAATCTTATTTGCAGAAAAGCAAACTGCAGGTTATTAGTTACTCATGATGATTATAGCATGATGTCAAAGCTGCCCAAGGAAAAAACATCAGTTGTGACAATATTAAGGAATCCCGTTGATCGTGTATTCAGTACATATGAATTCTCAATTGAGGTAGCTGCTAGATTTTTGGTGCATTCTAATTTAACTTCTATAACACAATTGGCGAGACGTCTACGAAAGAAAAACAATGCAGTTAGCACTCTAGATATATGGCCTTGGAAATATTTGGTTCCATGGATGAGGGAAGACCTGTTTGCTAGGGTATGGATTCACTGGTATTTCTTCCTTCATTGATTTCCCTTTTTCTGTGTCGTAGTATTGTTCACTGATATTCCGTTTATCTAGAGCAATTTTTTTCGTCACGTAAATTTGAAGTCTGACCGGATTATTGAAATATTGATGTAAAGATTACATTTAGTAAGTGATAATGCAATTCTTTTGTGTGCCATACATCCATGCAAACTTCCCAATTTCACGGACTGTGATAAATTCTTCTTGTGTGGTATTCTTTTATGAGTTCAACAGACTTTGATTGAATAGTATTCCTAGAATTTCTGTCGTCAACTAGGATGTAGAACAGCCTGTCTGAGATTATACTTGGTCACTTGAATTTGATGATGGTTTTTTTTTTTTTTTTTTTTTTTTTGTAAAGATATTATTATTCGAGGTAAGCCTGTCTTTTATCGTCATTGCCATAGTGCCTTCATAGAGTCTAGTTCCCTAACAGTGTGAGGGGTTGGACCTAAGTGGCCTTTTCCCTTAAATTTTATTGATACGATGAAATCAACCATTGAAAAACAGGATGATCAGCAGTTACTTTTATGTACAGAGGATTCATTGCCTTCATAGAGTCTAGTTCTCTAATGACAAAGTTTTGCAACTTTGACCTTGAAGAGGCAAATGGGAAGATAAAAATGGGATACAAGAGTATTATAGGTGGATTTGTAGTTTAATTAGGGATTTCAGTGTAAGAGTGTCACATGGAGTAGCATAAAGGCATAAACATAATCAGAATTAACAAATAAAGGCGCAAAATTTTTCTATGATGGTGCACTTACTTATCAGTGACGCTTATGGGCAATGGCAATGGTATATTATGTCATTACAGTTTGTGGCTAAATAATGATCTGCCTTTTCCTGAGCATGTGTGGTGAATGTTGTCTGCAGTTGAAAACCATCAAACGTTATGTGTGTAATATTTACCCAACGGGAATCTATAGCCTAAAAAGATTTGAAAATGTGTTACATAGGGGTTAGCCTCTTTTGAAGATATTTATGTCAACTTAAATTTGCAGAGAGATGCTAGACTACTTAAGAAGCAAAATCATGTTGGGCATAATGATTCATATGAGATGGGAGATATGGCTATGCCACTGCACCAGTACATCAATGATCCAATAGCTTTGGACATTGTTCACAATGGAGCAACTTTTCAGGTTGACCTATCCTTTTTAAGATTTGCATTTTAAGTAAGCGTTTATGTTTGCAATGCTGATCTCGTGTTTTGCTTCCTATAGTTTTCTCCCATTATCTATGGGGTTTTGGTCTTAAGATAATTGTTGAAGCTACTTTTGTTTGTAATTTAATTTTCTTATCCAGTGATTTTTTTGTTTACACTATATATCTAGTATACTTTCTCTGTTACGGTAGATAGTTTACGTTTGCTTTTTGCGCTATTTTTTAGGAGTGACAATGATAGTGGGTCTTACATCTACCTTTTACCTTATTGTTTAAGCTAGGCTACTATTTTTTAACTTTCTTCTAAAGCTTTCCCTCATTTCTTTATCTTTTATATTCTTTTTAGCTCTCCAAAAGTTTTTTTGCCCTTTGTGCTTCATTACCATGTTTGTCGCTTTCTCCATTTTTCTAACCCTTCATTGACATTTTCCATACCAAAGATCATCTTTTACTTGCTCCGAATCATTTATAGACTAACGTTATTTTTGGATAAAGGAATTTGGAGGGAAAGTGAATGAAAATGATTTAGAGGGGATAACTTTCCTTTGGTTGGATAGAAAAATGTACATGGAGGGATTTGTAGGGGGGAGAGAGTGGATCCCTCCATTTCCCTCCTAGACGGCAAATTATTTCCCTTCCAACAAAGGGCAAGATTTGGACGGAAAACAACTTTCTCCCTCCATTCTCCTTTCCTTTCATTTTATGGTGTTGGTGCTGCCATTGTATTGTGCATCAAGTTATGCAAGTTAGAGTGGCCCATAGAGGAGGCAAGAGTGTGAATGAAAAGCGATTTCAGGGAGAAAATTTAACTTTCCTTAAGGAGTTAGTTTTGATGCACTCCCAACATCATGGGCTATTGTATATTTTACAAAACTGAGATAGTTGTTTTAACTATCTTTCTATAAATCTAGGATGGTACACAGAAGTGCTCCCTCTATCTCATAATAGAATCCACACACTCCTGGCATAAAAATTAAGCGATATTGATTAGGGGGTGGGGTATGCTGGTTGACACAAATAGAGATTATGGGGATATAGGTGGGAAAAATGTGAGAATTCTTGTAAAATTAGTGAGAAGGGGTATGCAAGGGCACATTGAGTAGTATTTCTTATAGTTGTGCTTCTGAAAATGATTAAAGCTAAGTGTGAATGTTATTGTGAGATGGCCTAAAATAGATAGTGTGAACCTCATCGTGAGACGGTTTATAATTGAAAGTGTTAACCTTGCTCTTAAACAATGGAACTATGTACAACTTAAAATTGTTAATGACACTAGTTTGCAAATGAAGTAATTCTGAATCTAGCAATTC
This sequence comes from Silene latifolia, assembly GCF_048544455.1. Taxonomy (NCBI): domain Eukaryota; kingdom Viridiplantae; phylum Streptophyta; class Magnoliopsida; order Caryophyllales; family Caryophyllaceae; genus Silene; species Silene latifolia. Next base: position 536,899 of record NW_027413143.1, on the reverse strand, counting down.
TCCAGGCTGTAATGTCTATGGATAGGGAGGTTGGACTTGCCCCTACATTCAATATCAATTTAATTATTTGGCTCTAACAAGAGATCCGGTCCTGGAGGTTCTAATTCAGCTTCATTTTGCCAGATACTTATCAATCCATGTTGCTTTTCTTTTCCATGTTCTTATTCACTTGATATCGAACTTCTATCCCTGGACCTGGCTGATCGATCTAGACCATTTACAGATTGCAGGACTGACAAACAACTCCTATATGGCAGAGTCACATGAAGTACGTGCCTGTATCCGAAAGCATCCTGCTCTGGGCGATTCTGTGCTTGATGTGGCAAAAGTAAGTGTAACATTAGAACTCGCTATGTCATTTTCTAAAGCTCGTCAATCCCTTTGGGTTTAATTTATCACTCTAATATTCTAGAGGAGGTTGGATCATATGTTGTATGTTGGACTGACCGAAGACCACAAAGAATCGGCAACGGCATTTGCACACGTGGTTGGTGCACAGGTCATATCCCAGTTGGTAGGATCAAATTCTAGCATGGGCCATCTGGCTACTAATTTAACCGGTCAGTTACGCTGATATTTCCTCCAATTCACAAATTTTACATTTTTCTTTGTTTGGTTGATTCATAAATACCTACTGTTTTTCGTAACCACCCTTTATTTGTTTAACAACCTTATTGTTTTAATTTAAAGAGTAAGTGGGCTACTTGCCTTTTTGCTGCTTTTTTTTAATTCACTTATTGGGTTCATTTTGTGTAATTGACCTGCTTTTACTTTCACCTATTTTTTCTATTGTTTTCCTGAACTGTTGTGTCCTTGTTGTAAAAGGAATTTATTTGTGGCTAGGTGGTGTATATTCTTAGGTCTCTTATAGTACTTCAAATTGCTGTGCATTACTGTTTATTGTTGCTACAGAGTTTAACCCGTGTACTGATGAGGCCTAAAGAGATCTTAAATTGCTTTTTGCTAATGTATAAGAGATTATCAGATCTAACAAAAAGGGAATATATTAAATTAATGAGGCAACGCCTGTAATGATATGAGCGACAATTTTTATGTGATTTGCAAGAAAGATGCCACCTATGTATTTTTGTAAGTTGTCCTTACACCACCCTTAGTTTAAAAATCGCGCCTTGGATGAGGCACGCCAAAATGCCTCCGTGCATTTTAGGTGCGCCTTTTAGACGAGACTCACTTAACTAGACTCGCTAGTACACACTTTCTGTATCTTCCTCCATTTCTTACCCCACTCCTAGCTTTTACTCATTTTACATTTTAGCTAACATATAAAACTCCTAAAAAAGGTATTGTTGCCCAAGACTTCAATTGGAAAATACAAAGTTGTCACTAAAAGTAGACTCACTTATCCTCTTTTCAAACTAAGAACCGCCTCTTTTCATCTATATAAATGTTAACAAAGGAAGATACAGTTGCCTCTGGTGCCCTTTTCATCTCCATCAAATTGCTTACTCAAACTTAATAACTTATTTTGACAAGAATTTTGTAGTATGGGTATTGGCAAAAGGTTTCCTTATGTGTTCTGTGTAAGTGTTTAGAAGACGTTGGCCTAACTTGACAGGAATCTGAAATCGTGGGAAAAAAAGCTTACATCTATTCGTTAGGGTTTTGTTTTCTTAGGGTAAGAGGATGGTTGGTGTCAGTCTTACAATGTAGAAAAGGGCTGAAAAGGGAGGATTTAACTGAGTTTGCCCAAAAAAAAAAAAAAAAAAGAACTGTGTGTTATTTGGTGTTTGGGTTAAGAGGATGGATGGGGACAGTCTTACATTGTAGAAAGGGCTGAAAAGGGACGATTTAACTAAGTTTTCGAAGAACTAATAACTGTATGCTTAGTATCTGACTTGACATGCGACTTACGTGCTTGTAAAATTTTTGTTTTGCTATTTGGAGTTGTTCTTACACTGGTTTACTAATGCTACAGAACAGAACTCTCCTCTTACAGAATTTGATTCCGAAAATAGCCTTAAGGTTAGTCACCATGTTAATTTTAATACTTGAAATAAAGGGCATTGGGTTCTAGTACTCACATGTCTTAGCGTTGCCTCCACTGCAGAATAGCCAAAATGGTGAAATTCCAAGTGGAAGACTTTCATCTGACATAGCTGAAGACACCAACAATGAAGATACCAGCAATAGGGTAAGCTTATTTGCTGAGACATTGCTGACCTCATTATGAGATTTTTCTAATCACATTCAACTTTGTATAACCCCATGCCCCTCCTTTCCTATAATTTTTCTTCACTGTTAGGTCATTGATATATGCCCTATTATTTATTTCAGAAGATGACTGTTAAAAAACTTATGGAATCTTATGAAGTCTGCATTAGCGGTTTACGAAAGTCTCAGGCACGTCGGCGAGTGAATTCTTTGTCGAGAATTTCCCCTGTTAACTTTACAAAGGAGGTATTATATTTGTGTACCTTTTCCTTTACAGATCTGAACATTATAGCTATGTGAACTACTTCTAGCTTTGGTGTCTCTGCCTCATTTCCTTAACATTCAAAATTATATTATATGTTGCAATCAGGGTCGCCACTTTCGTAGTACGGTCGATTCGGATACGTAAATGAAATTCACATTCGTTCTATTTTGTGTGTCCGACGATATGGTAGGCGTATTACAACGAACATAATACGGTAATTCGTATTAATACACTTGATTTTATAAAAGATTAAAATACAGAAAATAATTAATTTTATAATATGAGTAATTAGTCCCAATGTCCCACGTTTTATTACTCTTCCTTCGCATAATAATGTCCTTAATTTCACTTTAGTAGCCGAAGTTAAAAAAACATTGACCTTAAATAAGTGTTACGGAAACCAACATTAGAGCCTTATTCCCAAAATGATTTGCAATGGGCTGACATGAATCATTCTTTGAAACCATCTTGTTTCTTTATTAAAAACTTGGATACAAAATAAAAAAAGTTAAATGTTTGAAAAATCTTAAAAGTAAACAAAGCATGATGGTATAAAGAGTTTTAAGTAGAAGGTTTTGAAAAATCTCAAAAGTAAATAAATAAGCAGTTTATAATAAATAAGGAGTTTAAATAACAGAAAATACTAAAAAAGCAAGTTAAAAATCCAGCTCCATCATCCACACGAATCAATTCCCTCCATAATGTTCTCTCCATCACCATACGTTCTTCAACCCCAATGAACCTCGTATGATTTTCAATCACCTTTATCCAATATTTTTTTTTTTGGTTTTTCCTCTACAGTTGCCACCTTCACCGTTCCTCGATGTTCAAGCCTAATAATCGGTGCATAATAGGCCCAACTTATCTTAACCCATTTTCTATTATCTTGTCCTCTTTTGGAGCCACTCTCACCTTCTCCCTAATCACCTCATTTCTAAGTCGATCCGTTCTTGTATGCCCGCACATCCACCGTAAAGTATGCATTCTAAAGTATGCATCTCTTCCACAATCAGCTTTTGAACGTTACGTAGCTGTATAATAGTGCAAGCCTAATTGTTATGCGATTGATAGTCTATGAAGAATGGCGTTTTCACATAAACCTTGTGGCACTTTTCCATTTCAACTCAAATAAGTGTTAAATTAATAAAAATTATAACATGCTGATAAAATATTTACATTCATCATAAAAAGTCTTACATAATTTTTGATAGGAAAAAAAGTGTATATAAATGCAGAAAAAATCAAATGAGAAGATTATTTTGGGATGGAGGGAGCATGTTTTTTTCCTTTTCTCTACGTGTTTCGTTGTTTTAACAACATATATTAATTTGATGATTTTAGCGAATTCCAAACGAATGGGGGCGAATCGATTCGTTTCCGAATTGCGAACCGATACAAACGAATCGATTCGTGATCCGTAAGGTACGTCGAATTAGGTTATGTTACCGTGGTTGCAATAATCACGATATGATTTCCATCCTTTATGAGTGTTTAGTGACTTGGCTGAATACTTTAATAAACCAAAAAGTTAATTTAGAACTTCCTCATTTTTTTTACTCATTTTCAAAAGTCTTCATTTTGTACTATTTTTTTAAAACTATATACTTTAATAAACCAAAAAGTTAATTTAGAACTTCCTCATTTTTTGTACTCATTTTCAAAAGTCTTCATTTTGTACTATTTTTTTAAAACTATCATCTTTTTTTGTACATTTCATTTAAAAACCATTTTTGCCAAAATACAAGACATTCTTTTAGAATAGTAATCCTGAAATATTTCATAAAGCCAATATTTGTAATATCGTGATTGTTATTGGATAAAAAAATGTTGCATTTTGCCCAAAAAAATGGCATTGGGTAGGAAGATATGTTCGGAGAGAGTAGTTTTGAAAATAACCTACAATAGGTCGGAATTTTGAAACCGGGACATAGAAACGATGAGAGGAATAAAATAACTCTAAGCTGAAGTAATGTCTGGGATAAAGCTTCAAAATACCTATATATAGTTTGAAATATATTGTAATGCAATCTTATCGAGCATGATCCCTATTTTGTCTCGCATATGCATTAGCCTTTGAGGCATTGCAGTAATATTGTTACTCTTTTGGCGGAAAGCTTGACTAGCTTAGTTAGCTTATCGTGCTTTCGAGGCTAGTTTGTGAAACATTAGGCATGTATGTGTAGCTAACACTGACATTTCAAACCACTGCAGGCACGCCTTCAGGTACCTGAATCGGTCATTAATCAGATTATAGCTCTAAATAGGCTTGATATGGAGCTTTATAAGTATGCTCAGGACATCTTTTCCCAGCAACATACAAACACAGTTCAGAAGCTGGTGAGTGATTATACTTTAATTTTTTCTCTGATATATTTAGCCGCAAAATGCTTCCAATTTTTAATGCTCTTATAAATGGTTGCCAGATGGTGACTAAAATTTGAATTCTGCACATTTTCAATTGTTCACAATTTAAGTATTCTGCATTCCATTAGCCTTTTTGGGAACCGGGCGGGATTACCAGGATTTGAATCTTAATCTTGGGAGTTGCCAAAAATCATACTCAGGTTTGGAGGTGCAATAGAATCTGGAATTGGAGTCTGGCAAAATCCTTAGTTGGAGGAAATTCAGACAGTGTAAAAAATCATTACCAACCTCTCTAGCTTAGAAATCCAACCCACCGTAAAGGCAAAACTCCCTAAAAACACTGTGTCCCTATCTTGTCATTCTTCCCTATTATTCTCAAATTGCTACGTCCTACAAGTTTTGTCTCCTTTTTTTCACTTAATTTTGAAGAATCAATTAGTTTGCGAAAGATCATCTACCTGAGATTTAGAAGAATCAATTTTGCAGTTTGGTTCCATCACTAGTTTGTTCAGCAATTTGAGAAGTTTAAGGTGCCATTTTTTATGAGATGGAAATTGTATTCTACGTAATACGCAATTTGTATGAGATTTGAGGATTTAGTTGGTGCCCAATTTGGTGGGCCCATGATGGATTCTAGTCACAGACTCACAGTTATGACCTTTTTTTGTCTTATTGCTGACTTATTGAGTTAGGTGACATTTTGACATCCATTTCTGCACACATTTTAGCAAGTAGTTTGCTTTCATTGCTTGGAAACAGTTTTACTGTCGGAGATCTATCAACCTGGGGTCTTGTCCTGACCAACTTATATCTGTGTGTCTAACATGGAACACTGCTTGCAATAATTAGTGATGTTAGAATCTCAAACTCATGCGTGCCTAGGTGATGTAATATCATGTCTGGTTTTTGCCTTTTAGTCCTCAAACCTGTATTTGAAAGTCCCAGCCTCCCAGGTTTCCAAACAATTTTGAATTTCTGATTTTCAAATCCCAATTTCCCATCAACAATTTGAAATGTAATATAGCCTACGGTTGCTCCCTCAAGTTAATCTAATCCCGAAGAGTCTAAGGTTTTTTTATGTTGTGCTGCCTGTTTGGTTTTCTCTTTACGCATGTCAAAAAGACTCAAAACCGACCAAACAAGTCAGCATCAACAAGTAATCTGACCTGATAAATTATTCTTTTGGTGGTTTTCCTGCATCCTTATCAGCTTCTCTGTTAAGAACCACGATTCTCATGTGCGTACTGCTTCTAGTGGTAGTCGAAATTAAAAACTACTTCATTAGTATCTTTTATCCCCCAAAGCTCCCAAAAAAACTCCCTTGAAAGTTACTTTTACCTGCTAATACATGGATGTGCTTTGAATATTGGTATACAGCAATGCTATCTTAATTACATGCTTGTGACCATGTTATAATCATTCAAGGTGCAGGAGAGTGAAGAGATCATCTCAGTGAACTCATTCGCCAGCCCACCTTGGAAAGACATTTTATTAGTCATGGCAATTGTTTTGGTGGTTCTGGCTCTGTGTGTATGTTTAAACGCAAGAAGAAGAACGTTTAAAGTTAAGGTATGAAAGTCGTATATATGTAAACATATAGACAAATGCGCTACCTCATCATTTGAAGCATCTTACTTTAGATGCATCCTACAACTTCCCCCAATTTATTAGGGTTACATTGGATAGCATTGAGGTTCATGTATGTTGCCCTCTCTTTTTCTTGTGATTTGTAATTTGTATGACTAGTTGGGGGAATTGAGACCGCGGTTATCATAGTGCTTCCGTCTTGGCTTTCTTTCTCACCTGTTCTTCAAAACATACACAGACATGGATTTCTGATACGACGAGGGCTCTCTCTATAGTTGAACCTAATTAACTAGTTACAAGACCTACTTTACAAGTTTTTGATATATATATCAAGATCCTAATTCCTACTCGAGGCAACCTTTCCTATTTGTGTGTATACCCATAGATACATTGATATCGTCTTTGCATTTTTGTTATCAACTTTCGTTTTTGCACAATATGATTTATGAAATATGAATAACATTATCAAATAAATTAATATTGTTATCTGAACTACTTACAAGTTCAGAAAAAAGTAAATATAAAAACATGTCAAACTCGATTGCATAAAAACGTATGTCTAATGTTTGTTTATTTTCGTAAGAGTAATCGTAACAAGCACACAATTTATAATCGACAAGCTTAAATAAATGGAAAATGAAGAGCTTTAAGCCTGTGACATCATATATTACCCGCAATAATTCTTGTGTAGAACGGTTTTAGACAATCGTTATTGTAAAAAAACGTTTTACATTACGTATTGTCGATTTCTGATTCTTTGCAAACCTGGACAATTACAAAGCTGCATGTATCACACTTTTAAGTGATCTACTAGAAAAGCAAGCGCGCGCGCACACACACCATTTATTAATTTATTTGCAAACTGAAGACGGGTGACTCGTAGCATTTAAAAGATGGATCGTATATTTTCAACAACTTCCTGAGGTCCCATGTCGAAATCTGGTTGCATCTGTAGAACAAAAATGGAGATGGTTACATGATACGGAAAACTAACAACATAGAATTTGTGTAGGAGAATTGAAATGTATATGTAAATGTACCTGAGTCATGATGGTAATGTCGAGAGTGTTATTGTTGAATGGCATGCTACAGGTGTTTGTGACCAAAAGATGAATATTTTCAATCTTATTGATAATCTTGGACAGAAGTCCGATTTGCATCTGACAATGAACTTTGATCAACACACTTGTATTACAAAACCGAGCTTCTACTTGAGGGAATACTTGCTCCTCGTCATCATGGGTTTGGGTTACACCACTACTACTGTGACTACTGCTGTCGTCCTTTTCGAGTACTACCCGAGATCTTTGGACCACCACAACTGATTCAACCGCTCTCTTAGCTTTGTCTTCCTCCAGGATCTTGACTCTTTCTTTGAGTTGTTTCATATGGGTTATAGCCTCACCAAGAACCGATGTTTTATCCATCTAAACATTATTTGATGAGTAAGTTTTGATTTCAGCAAATATATATGTTTAATTAATTAATTACCACAGTCAAAAGAAGAAGGGTACCTTTTTGAGACCGGGAATAAGAGCAGAGAGGGGCGATAAAACGCCGACTAAGGTTTTGACGACGTTGGCGTTCAAAGAATAATATGATTACGAGATTGATCGGGAAGCCTTTTAGGGCGCTTGGTGTTGGGAGCGGGAGCGGGGAGCGGTGGTGTATCATGTTGATTGAATTCGAATGATCATATCTTATTCTTGTTACTATTATTGGTAATCTCTGCTGCTTTCTGCTGCGGATGATGAGTTGCATTCGATTCGGGGGTGAAAGCGTGTAATTGTCTTCCATTAGGAGGGCACCCATATTCATATCTTCTGCTGGATAGTCCACCAAACAATCTCCCACAAACACTTGCAACAACATCGGATCATCCTCCTCCTCCTCCTCCTCCTGCTTAATTCCCAATACTCTTTTTAATTATTTTTAACATTTTTACAGCGTTTTAACATAATTCTGGTTTTTATATTTAATAAGTGTGGTTTTCACCTTTGTAACAATTCTGATGTTAGTATTGCTTACAAACTAGTAACTATGTACTCAATGTAATGTTCATGTACTGATATTCTTGTAATTTACATATCTATATATATAAATATCGCTTTATTGTTGTCAAAAAAAAAAAAAAAAAAAACACTAAATTAGGATAGCTCGGCTGATGTTAACATGACACTCTTAATAATACCCACTTTTAATATCATTCCTAAGTCCATGGTAAATATTTTACGATTTTGTATAAAATCCAATTACTACTGCTCGCAAAACTAATTCCATTTGAAAATTAGAGTCTAGGAAAAAAGATGAATATTCATTTATTTTATCGCAAAATCTTATTTCAGAATTCAGATGGGCACTTTTTCCATCTGAAATAAGACCGACAAAATGTTGTCATTTTTTAATAAAATGTAAGCAGTGAATTTACAAAATGTTATCATTAGAGGTGTCACTTTTTACCCTGAAAATAATGGAAAAAATAATAGTAACATGTTATCAAAAAAATACAAACATTTTACTGTCAAATAATAACATGCTATCCGTCTTATTTCAGACCAAAAGCAATAATATAAAGCAAGACACACTGTTATTTTATATAGTCTTTTTTTCAGACTGTGACAGTAGGGACCGTAGACATGAATAAGTTGTTTGCTTTTGAAATCGTGTTACATGTGAGTTGTGACACACGTTGGTCGGATCAACTACCTATCATCCACTCATCCACTATATCTCATGCAAATTATTGTCTTCTTATTTGCTTCTTATTTAAAATCAATGTTTATTTCATTTCCGTGAGTCTCTTTAAGACGGATTTATTCACCTAAAATTTAAGACGGAGGAAAAGTAACCCATTAATGTGATGATAAAAATATGATATTATAAACTAACGATAGTTTCTCGTCTTCATTTCAGACTGCCAAAACTCAAATTTGCCATTTCTTTTTTAAATTTTAACATTCCGCAAATTTATATGCTTGTTCCTACATTTTTCCTTCAATATTACAACTAACCTATTTTAATTTTTAATAGAAGTGTAACTAAATTTTAGTATACTCAATCATGTACATTCACCAATGGCCCAGTTTTGGTAAACGACGGATTAATATTAGCAGAAACAGGTTGCAAAAACAGATTATAATTAGCAGATTTTATTAGCGGGTTTGACGCCTTGTTTGGTAATCAGCAGATTGATATTAGTATAAGCTGATTGGTCAAGCAGATTATAAATGACAGACTGAATTAACAGGTTTGACTAGTATATTTCAATTAGCAGATTTAATAGAAGTGTTTGGTAATTAGCAGATTTTGGTTAATAAATTGTTATATCTATGTGTAGATTGTTGACGGATTCATATTTCATAATCTACTAATATGAATATGCTGGGTAGACCAGCATATTGGAAAACAGTAGATTGAGCTCCAATCTACTCTTTCAATATGTCATTTATCAAACACTAAAAATAGTAGATTGGTGAGTTAAACATGTTAAAAGCCTTGAATATGGTGAAAATTTTCCAATCCGCCGTTTACCAAACACCCTCATGCAGAGTTGTTAAGCGTGTTTGGTAATTAGCGGTTTCATTTTAGCAGATTGTTTATTTTTTTGTAAAATGACCAATTATGGACATGAACAAATAATTAAAAAGATATGTTTCCAGGATAAAAATGTCAATTTATATCTACTCCAATCTACTAATCAAATATGCTTGGGGAGCAGCATATTGTAAAATAGTAGATTGCGCCCCAATCTACTATTTCAATATGCTAGTTACCAAACACTCAAACAACATATTCATGAATCAAACATGCTAAATGTCTTTAATATGCCAAAAAATCACCAATTTACCGTTTACCAAACACCCCTATTTATGTCTTTATCAACTTAAATTAATGCTAGAATAATTTATCAATTTCTGAAGACTGAAGACATATGAATTTGGATTTCGTCGACCGTCGTGACTCGTTATTGCAATTTGTTAACCAACAAGCATAACCAAAATGTTAATTGGTGAAATTTCGATAAAATAAGTGCGCATTATCTTCTAAAAGCAAGTTCAATAAGTTGTAGGTCTTGTTCTTTTGGACTGAAACTTATAGGATCTGAACTGAACTGAATTTATAAGATCTGAACTGAATTGAACTGAACTGAACTTATAGGATCTGAACTTAACTGAACTTATAGGATCTGAACTTAACTGAACTTATAGGATCTGAACTAAACTTATAGGATCTCGAATCGAATCAATCAACTTATAGGATCTCGAATGAACTTAAATTAAGTGAGTATAGGATCTGAATCGAACTTATAGGATCTCGAATCGAATCAATCGAACTTATAGGATCTAAATCGAATCAAATTATAGGATCTCGAATCGAATCGAACTTATATGATCTGAACTGAAATTATAGTAATAAATGGTGTGTGTGCGCTTGCGCATTGAGGTTCATGTATGTTGCCCTCTCTTTTTCTTGTGATTTGTAATTTGTATGACTAGTTGGGGGAATTGAAACCGCGGTTATCAAGTGTGGTGTTAGTCATAGTGCTTCCGTGTTGGCTTTCTTTCTCACCGGTTCTTCAAAACATACAGAGACATGGATTTCTGATACGACGAGGGCTCTCTTTATAGTTGAACCTAATTAACTAGCTACAAGACCTACTTTACAAGTTTTTGATATATATATCAAGATCCTAATTCCTACTCGAGGCAACCTTTCCTATTTGTGTGTATACCCATAGATACATTGATATCGCCTTTGCATTTTTGTTATCAACTTTCGTTTTTGCACAATATGATTTATGAAATTTGAATAACATTATCAAATAAATTAATATTGTTATCTGAACTACTTCCAAGTTCAGAAAAAAGTATAAATATAAAAACATGTCAAACTCGATTGCATAAAAACGTATGTCTAATGTTTGTTTATTTTCGCAAGAGTAATCTAACAAGCACGCAATTTATAATCGACAAGCTTAAATAAATGGAAAATGAAGAGCTTTAAGCCTGTGACATCATATATTACCCGCAATAATTCTTGTGTAGAACGGTTTTAGACAATTGTTATTGTAAAAAAAACGTTTTACATTACGTATTGTCAATTTCTGATTCTTTGCAAACCTGGACAATTACAAAGCTGCATGTATCACACTTTTAAGTGATCTACTAGAAAAGCAAGCGCAAGCGCACACACACCATTTATTACTTTATTTGCAAACTGAAGAGTGAAGACGGGTGACTCGTAGCATTTAAAAGATGGATCGTATATTTTCAACAACTTGGTGAGGTCCCATGGCGAAATCTGGTTCCATCTGTAGAACAAAAATGGAGATGGTTACATACGGAAAACTAACGAGTAGACCTGGTAAAAGCAACCCGACCCGAAATAGTTGACCCGAGACTCGAAGTGACCCGAACTACATCACCCGAACCTGACCCGGAAACCCGAATTGACCCGACCTGATCCGAACATGACCCGAGCTTTCTTGACCCGAACTGGCCTGACCCGAAAATGGCCCGATCCGAAACCACCAAACCCGAAAATGACCCGACAAAATATAACTCTAATTGAACCGAAAAAACTTGAAATGATAATTTCTCTATTATTCATTGACCCGAAAATGACCCGACCCGAAACAACCCAACTCGCTTGACCCGGAACTGACCCAACAACAGACCCGAAACCCGAAATGACCCGTCCCGACCCGAGTTAACCCGAAATCAATGAGAAACCCAAACTGACCCGACCAGTTGACCCGGCCCGAACCCGACCAGTTGACCCGTTTTGCCAGGTCTACAACAAGATAGAATTTGTGTAGGAGAAATGAAATGTATATGTAAATGTACCTGAGTCATGATGGTAATGTCGAGAGTGTTATTGTTGAATGGCATGCTACAGGTGTTTGTGACCAAAAGATGAATATTTTCAATCTTATTGATAATCTTGGACAGAAGTCCGATTTGCATCTGACAATGAACTTTGATCAACACACTTGTATTACAAAACCGAGCTTCTACTTGAAGGAATAATTGCTCCTCATCATGGGTTTGGGTTACACCACTACTACTGTGACTACTGTCGTCATTTTCGACTACTACCCGAGATCTTTGGACCACCACAACTGATTCAACCGCTCTCTTAGCTTTGTCTTCCTCCAGGATCTTCACTCTTTCTTTCAGTTGTTTCATATGGGTTATAGCCTCACCAAGAACCGATGTTTTATCCATCTAAACATTATTTGATGAGTAAGTTTTGATTTCAGCAAATATATATGTTTAATTAATTAATTACCACAGTCAAAAGAAGAAGGGTACCTTTTTGAGACCGGGAATAAGAGCAGAGAGGGCGATAAAACGCTGACTAAGGTTTTGACGACGTTGGCGTTCAGCAATAATATGATTCTGAGATTGATCAGGAAGCCTTTTAGGGCGCTTGGTGTTGGGAGCGGGAGCAGGAGCAGGAGCAGGTGGTGTATCATGTTGATTGAATTCAGAATGACTGTTACTGTTACTATTATTGGTAATCTCTGCTGCTGCTGCGGATGATGAGTTGCATTCTGATTCGGGGGGTGAAAGCGTGTAATTGTCTTCCATTAGGAGGGCACCCAGATTCATATCTTCTGCTGGATAGTCCACCAAACAATCTCCCACAAACACTTGCAACAACATCGGATCATCCACCTCCTCCTCCTCCTCCTGCTTAATTCCCAATACTCTCATTTTAATTATTTTTAACATTTTTACAGCGTTTTAACATAATTCTGGTTTTTTTTATTTGTAAATGCTAAATTAGGATAGCTCGGCTAATGTTAACATGACACTCTTAATAATAATACCCACTTTTAATATCATTCCTAAGTCCATGGTAAATATTTTGCGATTTTGTATAAAAAAATCCAATTACTGCTGCTCGCAAATACTATCCTACAACTAGTTGTATATTAGCATTGTACAATCACCTTAAAGTTGTTGAGCTCTTACACAAAGTTGTTGAAATATTTTACTGAATATTGAAATATGTTGCGAAGTTATTGAGGCAATAATTATTCCAAAGTAAACTCATTAACTTTGTCTGTACCAATAATTTTGTTAATAAAGGCTCATAATTTTTAACAACGCTTTCGATTCATTGATTAAGTTATATATACAACCAGTTGTATAATACATTAACTGGAAAAAAGATGAATATGCATTTATTTTATAGTCTTGTTTTCAGACTCTGACAATTGGGACCGTAGACATGAATAAGTTGTTTGCTTTTGAAATCGTGTTGCATGTGAGTTGTGACACACGTAGGTCGGATCAACTACGTATCAGCCACTCATCCACTATATGTCTATATCTCATGCAAATCACAAATTCTCCCTTATGACGGAGGGTATCCGTCACAAACTTGTGACGAATTGTGATTCTGTGTATCATTGTCTCATGGCCGTAAGGGTGAGAGAAGGAAAGACAGCGTGGGGTGGGTCTTGCCTCTGTCCCTCTACCCATCTCCACTCACAAAATACCCGTCGCAAGATCCGACCCGTCACAAGGGAGACCTACTGCATACAAATCACAAATTATTGTCTTCTTATTTGCTTCTTATTTAAAATCAATATGTTTATTTCATTTCCGTGAGTCTCTTTAAGACGGATTTATTCGCCTAAAATTTAAGACGGAGGAAAAGTAACCCATTAATGATAAAAATATGAGCAATTTTTTTGATAAAAAATTACTAGAACAACTTTATATTATAAACTAACGATATTTTCTCGTCTTCATTTCAGACTGCCAAAATTCAAATTTGCCATTTCTTTTTTAAATTTTAACATTCCGCAAATTTATATGCTTGTTCCTACATTTTTCCTTCAATATTACAACTAACCTATTTTAATTTTTAATAGAAGTGTAACTAAATTTTAGTATACTCAATCATGTACATTCATCAATGACCCTGTTTGGTAAACGACAGATTAATATTAGCAGAAGCAGGTTGCAAAAACAGATTATAATTAGCAGATTTTATTAGCGGGTTTGACTAAAATATGGCCCTGTTTGGTAATCAGCAGATTGATATTAGCATAAACAGATTAGTCAAGCAGATTATAAATGACAGATTGAAATAACAGGTTTGACTAGTATATTTCAATTAGCAGATTTAATAGAAGTGTTTGGTAATTAACAGATTTTGGTTAATAAATTGTTGTATCCATGTGTAGATTGTTGACGGATTCATATTTCACAATCTACTAATGTGAATATGCTGGGTAGAGCAGCATATTGGAAAACAGTAGATTGAGCTCCAATCTACTCTTTCAATATGTCATTTACCAAACACTAAAAATAGTAGATTAGTGAGTCAAACATGCTAAAAGCCTTGAATATGGTGAAAATTTTCCAATCCGCTGTTTACCAAACACCCTCATGCAGAGTTGTTAAGCGTGTTTGGTAATTAGCGGTTTCATTTTAGCAGATTGTTTATTTTTTTGTAAAATGACCAATTATGGACATGAACAATTAATTAAAAATATATGTTTCCAAGGATAAAAATGTCAATTTATATCTACTCCAATCTACTAATCAAATATGCTGGGGGGGGCAGCATATTGTAAAATAGTAGATTGCGCCCCAATCTACTATTTCAATATTCTAGTTACCAAACACCCAAATAACATATTCATTATGCTAAATATCTTCAATATGCCAAAAAATCACCAATCTACCGTTTAACAAACACCCCTATTTATGTCTTTATCAACTTAAATAGAAGCTCGGTTTGTCACTGTGACGGCCGTACCGGAAAAATTGACAGCAATTGGATTTTTAAGGACAAATGAATCTTGTCCATACAAAACCAATGGACCCTCCAGTGTACTGGCGAGGATCCACACTTCTTAAGAGAGTATGTTGAGGTATGGACCCTTCTATTTAAAGCTCAAAGTATACTATTTATATCTCAAAATATTTTTGAGAAACTTCAAATTGAGTTTACTAGGTACAATTAAATTGATTCTCTAAGACCATCCCCAAGACCCCAAGCAAGGTCAATTGTTAGGTCATGACCTTGCTTGGTCACACTAATCATCAATTAACAAAAAAATTATGGTGACTTTTGAAGAAAAGAGGTCAATTTGTGACCTTTGGTGGTCAATTTGTGACCTTTGGTGGAGCAAATTGACCCAACTCATGACCTATATGTGGCGATATGTGATTGGTTGACAATATTAATAATTAATAAAAAATATATATATGAAAAAGTGATATAATGTGGAGAGATGTAATTGGTTGGAAAGTGAAAAATAATTGGATTGATGACCTAGGTCGTGACCTTCTGTTTGGGAGGGTGAAAGTAGGTCAAGATAAATACAGTAGGATTAAGAGTAAAACAGGGTCGTGACCTAGCGCGACCTTTGCTTGGGGATAGTCTAAATAGATTTCGGAGCAGTATTCCACTCGTTTTAGTTTATAGTTTATCTATTTGATTTTGTTGCGAGGATGATTATAGACAAAGACAACTACTCCGTATCTACATAGTATAAAAGCCAAGTTCTTTCTTGGCTTTCTATTGGTTGATGAGATTCAAAAAATTGGAAGCATGTGGGTCCCCCCACGTTTTATACACCAATTAATTACCCTCTCTCCTCTCCTCTCCTTAATTCTTTAAATGTCTCATTAATTCTTCAAATGTCGATTCTTAATTTTAAATGTTCTTTTAATTAAACTTTATATTATATGATGTATTATATGATATGATGTGGTGATATTATATGATACGTCATTATATAATATATGATATCTAACATCTGAACTCTTGCTCCTATTTAATTAGTGATTTACACAAAATCTTATATTTTAATGTTCTTCTCATTTCTCCATTATATGTAAGTAATATGTATTATAATGAAATTGGAATAACATAGAAATGCGGCGGGAATAATACAATATGGACATCCAAAAAATTACAAATTCCTAATACATTATGCACATTCAAAAATTACAAAATAATCAATTCAAAGCTTCAAATTACAAATTACTCAAAGTTTTGTATTCCAAAATTAAGCTTCTTCCTGTAAGGTATCCTTTCCAAAAGGGATGACACGAAAATACACATCTTAATATACAAATATTTAGTTTTATACAAATATTGATAACAAAACTCATGCATTTACAACATTTAGTAATTAATAAAGATTCACAAAACTCATCATATTAATGAACGTCCTTAATCATAGTTGTATAAAAAAGCAACAATTTCCACAATATTTTCGATACATATATTAAAAAAATCACCAAATTTTAAATCAGGAAATAATTTTATAGAAATTTAAAAATCATCAGATCTATGAAATTACTATTAGAAACATAATAAAAAAAAATATAATAATTTAAAATTTAGTAGATCTATGATACTCCATAAATACTTTTTTAAAAAGATCAACAAAAAAATAATAATCATCAGGTAAATGATATTTACTTAAAAATTTATAAAAAAAATTAAAAATAATCGAACTAAACGAATAAAAACGAAAAAAGTCATTTAAGAATTTAAAAATAATTTAACAAGTTAAAAATAATTAAACACGAATGGTGATAATTATGATGTATGCGAGTAAAAAGTGAAAAAAATCGGACCTCTAAAAAGCTATCAATCAATTGTGTCATCTTTGATGGGGATCTAATTAAGAAACCAAGCTAGAATCGTGAGAGGCAGAAATCTTGCTTAGGATGGTGATGAAGATTGAAGATTTAGGGTGAGTTAAACGGTGATAAGAGGATGAGATGAGAAAGGGCGAGGTTAGACGAGATTATAAAAGAGAGGAGAGGATGATTTGAGTTCATTATTAATGAAATAAGACGAGGAGATGCGGCGGCGGTATTGTTGTCAACTGGAAAACTAAGATATGAAAAAGAGTGATGAGAAGGGAAGGAGGGAGGTAAGACGAGGTGTTACAAAATGGAGGGGTAGGGTTTGTTGATCGCTTATTTAATTTATATGGGGAAATGGGTAATGTTGTTAATTGTGTTATATTACGGGTCGGGTGCTTGCATATTTTGTCTTTTCGAATTATGAAACTAATGGTTGCTCGGCCCAATGGCCATATATTGATCATTCATGAAAATTCGATAATGTAAGTTATGTAACCTAATTCATATTATGACGATATATTTTGATTATATAATCACATATCTGTTTTTGTTATTTCGTTAAATCTAATATATATTAGTACTAAAATTTTACCACACATGACATCGACGCTTAAATGTGTGTGTATTATATTTTGAAATATATGTTTTAAATTATTAAAATTAGACGTTTATAATACGATATATTTTTAACTACATGTACAAACAATTGTACTCCATTATTCGATCTCAATAATCTTACGCTTTCTAACATAATTTGTATGGAATAAATGGTAGTGATTAGTAACTTAAATTATATGTTGATTTTTCAATTGTAGTCTTTTTATATTGTAACAACATTGAACATTTAATCACGTTGATTTATTTACTCATGTATCAAATGATAGCGCATGTTATTATAACCCGTGCATTTTTTTGCACGGATTTCAAACTGTTGAAGATTAGTGGATTCTTTTTACTGTCACCGCATTGCAAATTTAATCACATTCATTTATATGCTTCTTTATATAATGATAGCAATTGGTATTACGACCCGTGCATTTTTTGCACGGGTTTAAAACTAGTTGATAAGGCAAACTAAGTACTCCGTATATATCTTTCAAAGCATTTATTATTTAAATAAATATCATAATCATAGTCACTAATAATATACGAGAAAAAGGATTCTACATCAGATGTACTACATCATACTTAATGACTTTTTAAGTTTTTGTGTATTTTTTTCGAGTATTATAAAGTTTATAAATTACATTTTAGTTTTATGATGTCAAAAATCAATTTTTTTTGAGTTTATATGTAATTTTTTTGAGTTATAATGTAACTTTTTGAGATTAAAGTTTAAGTAAATAAACTCAAAAACTTTATGATTGTTGGAATATGTGTCCTCCGACAATAATGCGATCACAACTGTCGATCATGAAAACTCAAAAAATTTAGATTAAAACTCAAAAACTTTACCTTAATGCACAAAAACTATACCATCTGATATACTACATCAGATGTACAATCTACTTACTGATAATATACTCTTTCCGTCTCGATTATTTATTGACTCTTGTGAAAAAATATTTTAACCAAAAGTAAATTAATGATCACAAAATCTCATTTGTGACGGCACGTATCCGTCACTTTGGAGTGACGGATACCATTTTCCCTCACAAATGACCCAAATAGAGGAGAGAGGGAAGCACATGGGGGTGCCCCACCTTGTCCCCCTATCCGTTTTGTGAGTGACATTATCCGTCACTTGCTCCACCCCGTTTTCAGCAAGACTAATTGATTAATGATTTGGACGAAGGGTGTATTCACTAAATAATTATTTATTTCGATGTTCATCGAACAACAAAGTTATACTCCGTATTATCAACAAAGTTGTTTATTTCAAGTGAAGTAGTGAACTTCATAATTAATATTCGTGCGGTTGATTTTTGCATTAGTACAACTTTCTTATATATACATGCATGGCCACAAATTAAGAGTTTTTTTTTTTTTTTTTTTGGGGGTATATATACGAATGAAGATGACGATAGTACTTTTCTTACCTTCTTAATGTACTAAAATATGGATAACACAATTTAGTATAAAAGATAAACAAATAAGTGAGACTGAAAAAGTAATACTCGTATTAAGAAAGAAGTTAGGTAAGCACTTACTAGTGCAGCAAACCAGGGATTAATAGAGTTTGGAGATGATGGCACATCCATGAGCTTCAACTAATTAAGAGTGTGCTTCTGTTTACAACTCTATTGATATTTTTGGGGAGGAATTTAATGGCTGTGTAGTTCAGTAAGACAATGCAGAGTGATTTAGTGCCAAATAAAGGGTTGTTTTCTCGAGGACCCTCCGCAAAATGTCACATACTCATAAATGTATTGCTAATAATATACGGAATACTTCCTCTATTTTATTCAATTTTATACATTTGTTTTATACGTGTATATCAAGGTTCGTTTTTTTTTTGTCATATCTTTAATTACATATTAATAAAAATTATAAAAATTCGAATTCACAATGTACTCGATAAGATAATTTAAACATCTTATATGACTATTTTTTATGCTATATTGCATTAAAAATTTTATCAAAAATTCTCTCTCTTCACTTATAAATAGTACCTAAAAAGGAGCAGAAGATGCCGAAACACAAATTCTCATTTGTGACGGCGATATCCGTCACAAACTTGTGACGGATACCGTTTTCTAAGCACATGGGGGGTCCGCACCTCACCCCCCTCTCCTTTTGTGAGAGGTCAAGCGAGACTTTGACGGGATTAGTCCGTCACAAGCAAGACTAAGCGATCTTAGAAAATATATTAGGGGCGGTAAGTTTGGGCTAGAATATTTACTGATCAAGAGTAGAGACGCGTTAATTATTGTTATGGTACAACCCGGAGTGTAGTCAAGGGCCTCAAGTAGAGGCTGGCAAACGTTTACATGACACGAAATTAACGGGTTTGAGTTAAAGTTAAATTATCTGTTTATTTAAATGGGTCGACACGAACGCGACACGTTAATTAATTGGATCGGGTTTGGGTTGGGCTCTCTAAACACGAACCCGACACGAATGAACTGTTTACTAAATTAATCCCTAATTTTTTCTTGATCATCTTTCACATAAATGTATATATACAATATACTTTCCAAATATTGACATGACACGAAATTAACGGGACCCTTGATGACCCATTTATGTAAGGGGGTGTTTGGTTGGGGGATATGGAATGGATTGGAATGGATATCACCGATTCAAGTGTTTGGTTGACCACTTTTGGAATGGATTTAGAAACCCAAGGGTTTCTCAATCCACCTCAATCCCTTGGAATCTCATACTCTACTCCTCCCCCAAGTTTCTAAATCCAATCCCCCCTGGATACAAAACCTAAAATTAAGAAAGAAAAAAAAAAAACCAAATTGCTGTTCTACTCTACGTAAGTCTTCATCTTCTACTTTCATAATATTTTTTTTTTCTTTTATAAAAAAATTGCTTGTGATTGTTCATAGGTATACATGATTCGTTGCAATAATACATGTGTCTATTGCTTTAAACAATATTTACGGATTGTATGACGACTCGTATGACAATTGCCTTAAAAAATTGTGTTGTTGTATAAGTAATATTGAAATATGCACATGATTGAATTATTTTCGCAGGATTGAATAGTAGCGTTCATTGTCTATGACCAGTTACATTCCGTCTGTTGATTGAATTACAAACCATTACAAAATTGAACCAAACAAGAGTTAAAAGGTATGGGGTTCTAACTCCATTCCACCCTGGATTCTCATCCCAATCCATTCCATTCCCACACTTTGAACCAAACAGCCCCTAAGTGGGTCGACACGAACATGACACGAGATTTACATGGGTCAGGTTTGAGTTGAATGGTTTGTGACCCGTTTACATATGACACGAACACACACCCAACACGACCCGATATGTTTGCCAGGTCTATGTTCAAGGCTAGATCGCCCACACAAACTTCTCTTGTACTGACCCATATAGTCGAGTTCTTATATAATCTCCCTCGGTTCGTTCACCTATTATGTTTTAAGTCGGTCCGGATTCTATCCATTTCCTCAAAAGAAATGGACCTCTATTTTTTATAAACGGTACGGATCAAATTTTGTAATGATTCAATGCTTGTAATCGTTTCATAAAATAAAATAATATTAAAATATGGGTGTAATTAATAGAAAGGAAATGAAAAGAAAGAAATGAAGAAGATCCAAATTTGTTTTAAGTATATTAGTTATTAACTAGGTGCAAATCTATGTCCTATATCGGTGGTGTTTATAAATATCTACTAACTATCTAACAATACGCGGGCTTTTTGAAAAGAGTCTAAGAGTATCCCTGAGGGCTTAGCCCCAAAACGGACAATAACGTATTATAATTTATGGACCATGGACGATACATGTACAGGGCCCAACAAGGAGTAATTAACAACGCTTTCGCATGACACGTGGTATCAGAGTCCAAGGTTCAACTCGGCCTAGGACACATAATGTACAAATGGTGGAGCTCGAAGAGGGGAACAAGTAGCCATTCACGGGTCACAAACGCGTGGGGTCGTTCTGGCAAACTGAGCATAGATCTAAGACTCGGAGATGGCGTACAGCGTAAGGGCTAGGGAGACTGTTTGTGTACTAGATGTGTTGATCATATAGGCGCTTATCAGATTGGGTGCCACAAATATGGTGGGTACTTTCCAGGTTGGATGTCAAGAGTCCGTTATGTTTTAGACTTTTACTTAAGTGGCGGAGCCGATCAAGGGTATATTAGAGGCAGAGGGAGTTCGATATACACTTGTAAGTGTTGTAACACAATTCCGACATGGCTCGTGTTAAGGGGATTACTCGGCTAAATATATAAGCAAGACATATCAATGTGGTAATAAATTGGGTCTCCAGCATAAGGTATCGGGTATTTCTTTCGTGTTCTTTGTCGATATCTAATGTTGAACAGATGTCAAATTTTTTTTCCGCCCAATATTAAGAAAGTGTTTTGCACACGGATAGTGATAGGGCGCCACCGGGTGACGCCCAAATTGGGTGCCACCCTCTCACATGCATTTTTAATTGAAGGGGTCCCCACTCACCCCTTGTGAGAGGGTGGCGCCCAAATTGGGTGTCACTCGGTGACGCCATTTCATTTTCCTTTGCACAATACTTAATAGTACGACCGTCAAAGTCATACTTAGGCCCTGTTCTTTTTTTGGACCAAACGAATCGATCTGAATCGAATCGAACTTATAGGATCTCGAATCAAATCGAATCAACTTATAGGATCTCGAATCGAACTTATAGGATCTCGAATCGATCTCGAACTTATAGGATATGAATCGAATCAACTTATAGGATCTCGAATCGAACTTATAGGATTCGAATCGAATCGAACTTATAAGATCTCGAATCGAATCGAACTTATAAGATCTGAACTTTTCTGAACTGAACTTATAGGAGCCGAACTTAACTTTATTTTATTTTATTTAACTTAACTATTATTATTATTATTATTATTATTACTATTATTATTATTATTATTATTACCAGCCAAGAGAGAACATTGATTAAAAAAAATTATAGTCTAAAACACAAGGTAAAATAATAAAAAATTTCCCCTTTATATGCATTGGTTTGTTCATACATTATACTACGATTACATTACGATAACAAATAAATCACATGTTATATCTTTTTTTCTAACCATTTATTTCCATATTATCATAATCCTCATCACTTTCATCTTCACTATTGTTCCGGGTATGAATTCCGAAGTAGGTTTGTTTACCACGCTAGCTTTGTCGAATAATGCCTCTTCTAGCCTTGACTGCTCTCCTCGGCCTCTCCTGCAACAATGAGCAAACTGAGGGCTTGGCTTTGTGCCAAGCGTACTCACTCCGACGCTCAAGTCAGTGAACTTATTGTGATTAAGTAGAATGTTGCTTGATGACGTGTATTGTAGAGAGATGAGAGAGATAATACCAATTTAAGTGGTTCTTAGGTTAGATTCTGGATCCCTTCCTCAATGAGGATTGAGGAGTATTTATAGACTTTCACCTTTTGTCACGTAGTGGCCAAGTGGGCCAAGTGGCGTAGCGGTGGAAAGATCGATCTACCCTCGACCGAGGGACCTATGGCGGCCAGCGAGCCTGGTTGACTCCATGCCGAGGGTTCTTGGATATGAGTACGCGGGTATGTGCCCGGCCGGTAGGTTGCCATGCCGAGACCAGTGGCAGCCGAAAGGCTCGCATCGGCCGGGATGTCTAAGTCACCGGCTTCTTTGTGGATATCTTTGACCTCGTTCAATATGTTGACTTGGTCGGCGGGCACGGAGAATATGCCCCATCAATTTGCCCCAGCGTAGTCTATGCCGTGGTATGGGCTCCGATGTATCTTGAGTGTATATTCGTGCAAGTGAAAATTTTCTGCCCCGGCTTTTTCTCCCTCGGCTTACTTCAGTACAGGCCGTACAGTATCCCCCTCCACATGGATGTGTAATGGACATCAAAATGTGGAAGAGAAGGTCTTCTTGGCGGCGGACCCAAGGTTGAGAGTGCTTGGTGTATTTTTGATTGCCCCGGCCGGTCTTTGCCTAGCTTGGTTAGTCGTGTTGCCGGCGGAGAATAGATACTTTAGGAGTTTTGCTTTGAGGAAGATGAATAGGCAAAGGGATATGAAGGGGCGTGTTGAAGACGCGGCAGTTCTTGTTGCTTTGATTGACATTCAACTGTTGCGTCGATTGACATTCCGTGTACGCATGCCTGACATGTGTCTCTTCGTTGATTGGCTGACGCTTCATGGGCTGCGTTTTGATTGGTCCTCCTTTATGGGCCTTTGCCTATAAATACCAGATCTCTGAAGTGAAATTGGTTACTAATTTCACTCATTCTAAAAAATTTTCTTCTTTCCAAAAATCCAAGTCTTTCCCTCTCTTCCGATCTTCAGAATTTTTACGTCGGCGTAGCACTTTTCTTCAAGGTAAACCGAAAAACCTTTTCAACTTTTTGTTTTGTTTAAGTAATTTGTTGTGAACCATGTCTTCTCGATGCCGGTCCCAAGATGCCGTGCGCCGGGGTTCCCGTCGCGTTTTGATGAGGAGGAGGCGGTAGCCGCAATTCCATTAAGGTCGAGGGCCCTAGGTCTCCTTCCCCCAGAAGTTGACCGCAGAGTTCTGGAGCAGTGGGAAGATGATGTCGATGATGAGGGAAGGAATCCTTCCAGTGCGGAGAGGGCGACAGTCTTGCATCATTACGATGCACGCACCATCGGCCCCAATCGTGCTTGGACCGATGGGCTCGCCCACGCTCTGCTCAATTTTTCAAGAGCACTTCTTTTTTGGCAAGGGGTACAACATTGTCATCCCTGGAGAGGGTCAGACCGTCTGTTGCCCTCCCCCGGGTCACATCGGCGTATATATGAGGCACTTGGAGTATGGTCTCCGGTTTCCTCTCAATATGTACGTCTCTACCATAATTCATGCGATGAACGTTGCAGCGGCGCAACTTCACCCTTTGGCCGTTAGGACTATAGTCGGCTTCGTGTGGCTGTGTCTCTTCAGGGGGGTGACCCCAACGGTAAATTTATTCCGCCGAATTCATTTTCTTCGAATGAATGTTCAAGGTGGCCGGGGGTGGTATAGCGTCCAGACTGAGCCAGGCTATCTCACCGTGCCTAAGCTCACCTCTTGCAAGGGCTGGAAGGAACGGTGGGTGTATGTCGAGGTCCCAGATGATTATCCGTTGCCTCGGTCTTTTCAAAGACCACGTTAACTTGCGGTGCGAGAGCAAAGGGGAGCGTGAGAAGATGATCCCCAAGGGCAAGAATAAGATGGACGCCGGAATGTCTATCTTAATGAGGACGAGAAGCGAGCACCGAAGCTTTTCGAGGTCGATGATGATGATGGCGCCGAAGGCTTGGTTGCCCCCGACGCAAGTCATCTTGATGGACGAGCCGCTTTGCTATGTCGGCCTCATACCGGCCCTAGCACGGGGTGAGTGGGGTCGGTGTGAGGCCCATTTCTGCTTTAATGTTTTTTTGTTGTTTGTTTCTTGACATGTCCCTTTGTCTAAGTTTTACCTTGTTTCTTTTACAGAGCACTTTGGTCCCGTTCGTCCGAGCAACTCCTCGAGAAGATGGGGCTGGACAAAGACGGAAACGTTAAGGAGAAGAATCCGAAGGTCGATGTGCATGACCGCCGTCCGTCGCCTCTCGACCTCCCGAAGGGCTTGGACGAGACGGCGGCCCGAGGCCAAGGTAGTCTGCGCCTTGCCTCGCCTCGTCCGGTCCGAAAAGCCAAGTCTACGGCGGCGACGGTGTTAACCTCGATTCCGCCTCTACCAGAGGTGGAGGTCGTTGACATTGTCGATGGAGAGGATTCCGATCTTTGAGGATCTCCGCTTAGGCGTAAGAGGAAAAGATCTACCCATGCCACCGATGCTTCGCTTCCGTCGCTCATGTTAATGCCGGTAGCCAGAAACGGGTCAACCGCCAAGAAGAGCAAGCCCTGCGTACAGTCTAACTTGCGGCTCGGTTTAGCCGCTCATTAGATATACCCGATGACCGGCTCTCTGGTATGTCCATGAACGTTGACGTGGACTCTTTGGTTGAATTTTTGTAGATCAACCGCGCGATCCGTCCCCAATTATGCGAGCGGCGAGTTGAGAAGAGGCCTATGCAGACGGCGGGAAAAAATGCCGACTCCGTACTCGCGTCGATATCCAACGACCAGCTCACAAATGGGAGGGTACAAGGCTGAGCAAGAAGATTGGGATTTGGTCCGACCTGGTCGGCTCTCGTATTAGGGAGCAAGAAAAGGCCTTGGCCGAGACGGGACCGTTGATAGAGCAAACAGAGGCTCGATGTTGTTGCCGCAAAGGGGGTGGCCGGGAAGGCTAAGCTTGACCTCCTTGCCGCACAAGCGCGGGTCGAGGAAATTGAGAAGTCTTTTGTCGGCCGAGAAGGCCAAGGTAGAGGCTGCGATTCTGCCGCCGCCAAGTTGAAGGAGGAACGGGACCGGTACAAGGGCGGCTACGACGTTGTTGTCGCCCAAAGGGAGGAGTCGAAAAGGGCGTATCGGCTCCAAGCGGAGTCGCATAGGGAGACTAGTGCTATCCTTGCCCAAAGGGAGAAGGATATTGAGACACTTCAAAGCACGATTCTCCCTCGCATGTGTGCTCAGTATAGGGACCTGACCGAAGAAGCTTTCAGGGAGGTGATAGATGAGGTCTATCCGGATGGCTCCTTTCTGTGGACAAAATTTGACGAGCTGTTCGACGATAGGCTCGAGGCTAAAGAGAAGGCTGCGGCGGATAAGGCTGCCGAGGATGCGAGGGCCAAGAAGGAGGAGGAGGCGACCGCTGCAAAGGCGGCCCTTGCAGAGAAGACGAGGGCGGCCGAGGAGGAGTCCGCTAGGCGATCAAGGCAAACGAGAGGATGCTAAGGTCGCTAAGAAAGTCACGGCGGATAAGGCAAAATGAGGATGCTAAGGCCGCCAAGAAAGCCGAGGATGCTAAGGCCGCCCAGATTGCATCTAAGTCGCTCACCGAGGGTAACGCTGCGATGGCGGTAAGGGCAAGCAAAGAACAGGCATAGGGAGACGGGCGGTCGTCACCGAGCTCACCCGGCGTCTCGGATAGCTTCACTATTCGGGGCCAACTATTAAGCCTTTTCTCCCTGCCATCCTTTTGGCGCTTCAAAGAACCAAATCCAAAACCTTTTGCTTTACTTTTCCTTGTATTTTTGTAAGACCTTGGTAGGTAGAGTCTTGGCTTATCCCAAAGGGGACGGCCGTCGTCTGTGTTTCTCCTTCTTGTAACTCGTTATCTTTTTCTTAATGAGAATTTTGCTTGCTTTGCCTCTGGCTGGGCCGAGGCATTTGGTTTATCCCTTCACTTGTCTTCGGGCGTTAATTAATTGAGCGCTTTTCGTTTTTACCTTCGGCTTCAGCCGAGGCAGTTTAGAATGCGTATCTCAACTGTGTTTAACGTCTTTAAGCTCGGTCTTAATTTGCCGAGGGCGGTTGCGTTAATTAATTGAGCGCTTTTTCGTTTTTACCTTCGGCTTGGCCGAGGCAGTTAGAATGCGTATCTCAACTGTGTTTAACGTCTTTAAGCTCGGTCTTAATTTGCCGAGGGCGGTTGCGTTAATTAATTGAGCGCTTTTTCGTTTTTACCTTCGGCTTGGCCGAGGCAGTTAGAATGCGTATCTCAACTGTGTTTAACGTCTTTAAGCTCGGTCTTAATTTGCCGAGGCGCCGCGTTTCACTCGTCTCTTTCCGGCCGATTCACGGGCAACGGAGTTTACGTTTTGACCGCCGTTGAACATATGTTAGCATATCGGCTCGTCCCCCGTCTCTCTCCGTTAAAGGCCGGGATGATCGAGGTTTTGGCTCTGTCTGCTGTGTACATATGTTAGTATGCCTTCTGATTGGGGTGGATTAACACTTTGATGAAAAACTTGGATGACTCCTCATTAGATATGAATATGCATTGGGGTGCCAACAATTGTTTTGGGCAACTCCGCTGTTATACAAAGTATTTTACGAGATTGTCGGTGTTCCAATGGCTCATCAAAGGTACATCTCCCATGTCCGTCAGCCGGTATGTACCCGGCCTCATTTCTTCAACTACCTTGTAGGGACCCTCCCAGTTGGCCGTCAACTTGCCATGGATGTTTCCTTTGTTGGTGGCAGCTGACTTCCTTAGGACCAGATCTCCTACTTTTAAGTCCCTTTTGTGGACTCTTCGGTTGTAGGCCATTTTCATTCGGCTCGATATACTTGCTAAGTTGAGGCGTGCCGTATCTCGGCTTTCTTCGACCAGGTCCAGGGAGGTTCTTAGGCCTTCCTCGTTTTCAACCGGGTTAAAGGTGGCCGTTCTGAATGTTGGCACCGTTGCTTCAATCGGCAGGATCGCCGGACCCGTAGACTAGGTGAAAAGGACTGTACCCCGTTGCTTCTTTCTCCGTGGTCCGGAGGGACCATAGAACGCCGGGTAGCTCATCAGCCCATCTTCCCTTGAGGTCTTCAACTGTCTTCTTCAAGCCGTTGAGGATCGTTTTATTGGTCCGCCTCCGCCCGTCCGTTGCTGGGGGTGGCAGACGGAGGAGTATGCAAATTTGACGCCGAGTTCTTCCAACCAGCTCATTATTGTGTCACTCCAAAATTCTCGGCCATGGTCGAACACCATGACTTGGGGTAACCCAAAACGAGTTATGACATTTTCCCGGATCACCTTTCTTACGGCCGCCGCGGTTTTCGCTGAGCAGCGCCACGGCCTCAACCCATTTGGTGAAGTAGTCGACGGCGACGATTAGGAACTTTCTTCCTCCGGATGCCGTTGGAAATGGCCCTAGTAGATCCATTCCCCACTGTGCAAAGGGAAGGGGATTAAGCACTTGCGGTCTCGGGAAGGTGCGTGTATCACCGGAGCGTGCATCGGCGATTGTTGCATTTTCTGGTTTTGTTTCGGAATCTTCAAGCATGGTGGGCCAGAAGTAGCCGGCTCGGAGAGCTTTGTGGGCTAGTGTTCTTGCCCCCATGTGATGACCACAGATGCCTTCGTGTATTTCTCGGTATTAGCTCTGCATCATCGGGCCGGACCGACACATTTTAGGAGTGGCCTTGTCGCGGACCTCCTATATAACTCTCCTTCAAACACCAAGTACCTTCTTTGCGATCCTCTTTATCTTTTGTGAGAGGTTGCGGTCCTCCGTAATTCATTTGACAGTTTATACCCCTTTATCGGAGTCATCCATGTCGTCTCGGTTTCCACGTCGCACACCATGCCGATGGTTTCGTCAATGCTTTTAGCGTTCTCGATGTCCACCAAAGACGGTTGGTGATATTCTTTATGGTTGAACGCCACTTTGAGAGAGCGTCGGCCGGTTGTTTTCGGACACTGGGATGTGTCGCATTTTGAATGACTTCAATTTTGAGGTCTCGGCTCTTACCTTTTCCAGGTATCTTACCATCCCATCGTCCCGAGCTTCGTACTCTCCTTCGTATTGGTTAGTCACCAAGAGAGAGTCTGTTTTCAAAATGATGTGTTACCCGCCGCGCTCGGCTAACTCAACTCCGGTTATCACTGCCTCATATTCGGATTCGTTGTTTGAGGTCGAGAAGGTAAATTTCAAAGCGTACTCGAACTCGTCCCCGTTTGGGCCGATGATAAGGATGCGCTCTGAGCCGTTCGTTGTGGAGGATCCATCGGTATATACCTCCCACATGCCGGGATACGATTCTTCCCGATACGTGCACTCGGCCAAGAAGTCCGCCCGCCTTTGCCCTTTTATCGACGGCCTTGGTTTGTATTGAATGCCGAAGCCGATAGCTCCACCGCCCATTTGATAAGTCTGCCTGATTGTTCGAATTTTTCCAATGCTTTTTCCAACGGCTGGTCGGTTAAGACCGTCATGGGATGTGCGTCGAAGTAGGGTTTCAACTTCCTTGCGGCAACAACCACGGCAAAGGCTGCTTTTTCAATCAGCGGGTAGTTTCTCTCGGCGGGCAACAGTGTATGGCTGATAAAGTAGATTGGGTGCTGCTGCTTGTTTTCTTCTCTGACGATCACGGCACTGACCGTGGCCGAGGTTACCGCTAAGTATAGATATAGCGTTTCCCCCAGCGTCGGTCTGGACAGGGTCGGGAGAGTTTGCAGATGGGCTTTCAGTTGTTTGAAAGCTGTGCTTTGTTCCTCCCCCCAGCAAAAGTCTTTATTCCCCTTCAACACTTTGAAGAAAGGGGTGCTCTTGTCGGCTGACCGAGAGATAAAACGGGCAAGGGCCGCCATCCTTCCGGTCAGTATCATAACCTCTTTGCGGTTCCTCGGCTCCGGCAGGTCGAGAATTGCTTGGACTTTCTCTGGATTGGCATCAATTCCCCTGGCGCTAACAAGCACGCCGAGGAATTTGCCGGCCGGTTCACCGGTTGCACTTTGTCGGGTTAAGCTTCATCTTGTATTTCCTTAGTGAACAAAATGTCTCGTGTAAATCGGCTAAGTGCTCGCCGTCAGACTTGCTCTTGACAATAGCATCGTCGATGTAGGCCTCAATGTTTCGCCCTTTTTGATTTTGGAATATTTTGTCCACCAGTCTTGTGTAAGTCGCGCCGGCATTTTTCAAACCAAACGGCATCATTTTGTACATATAGGTGCCGTGTATGGTGATGAATGCGCATTTAGGCATGTCTTCCTCTGCCATGAATACCTGATGGTATCCTGAAAAGGCGTCGAGCAGGCTCAGCATTGTGTAGCCTGCCGTTGCGTCTATTAGGCTATCTATCCGAGGCAAGGGGTAGCAATCTTTCGGGCACGCTTTATTAAGTTGCGTAAAATCAACACACATCCTCCACCCCCTGATGACTTTTTAACCATTACAACATTAGCTAGCCATTCAGGGTATGTACAAGGGATGATAAAGCACTCGCATCTAACAACTTATCAACCTCGGCCTTGATGGCATCTTCCTTTTCGGCCGAGGAGTTTCTCACCCTCTCGCTTGACGGGCGGGCGGCGAGGAGTACGTTCGGCTTGTGAACGATGACCTCCCGGCTTACACTGCATCTCGGCGGCCGAGTATGCAAAGACATCTTTGTTCCTTCTCGGCAGTCTAGGAGATCGGCCACTGATTTTGGTTCCAGGTAGACACCGACGATCCACGGTGCGTCTGGATCAATCTCTATCTGTTCGGTCTCCGCCCCTTCGACCATGGCGACGTGGTTGGTGCTCATCGGTTCGTCCTCCTGTCTTAAGGATGGGTTCTTCCCTTTTTCCTCTTTCTTTGCCACTTTGAAGGATTGCATGTTGCATCCTCTGGCCGATATTTGGACGTTGACCACCTCGTCTTTTTCGTTCTTTGAGACGAGTTTATGAACCTCCCCGCGGTCCGAGACATACATCGTGTCGGGGCCCGGATGGACATTACAAAGATCGACCTCACTCAGGGTGACACGGCCGATGAGAACGTTGTATGCGGATGAGCCGTCGATGACCACGAACTCGGACATCACATTCTTGGCCGCGTCGGATCGGCCGAACATCACCGGTAACTTGATAGTCCCCGGGGGACCAAGCCCGCCCGGAGAAGTGTACAATGGGTTGGTGCATGGGCTAAGGTCCGCAATTTTCGTGCCGAGCCCCGTAAAAGCACTCCCGAACATGATGTTCGTGTAAGCACCCGTGTCAATCAGGCATCTCATGACCAGGTGGTTAGCTATGTCTAAGTGGACTACGAGTGGGTCGCTATGTGGGGCGATGACTCCTTCGTAGTCCTTCTTCCCAATAGTTATGTTCGGGATGTTGGAAGCGCGGGCCGCTGCAGTGGGCACGAAGTTGACGGCCTGATACAGTTCGTTCAGGTGCCGCTTGTGCCCGTGAGCGGATCCGCCGTTCTCGTTTCCCCCGATGACAACATGAATTGTTCCTATTCGTTGAAAGACGGATTTTTTGTCTGAGCCACCGGTGTTAGTCTTTTGGCCTCCGGCAATATACTTGCCGAGGCTCCCTTTTCGGATCAGCTCTTCAATGGCATTCTTCAAATGCCGGCAGTCGTTGGTTAAGTGACCGGTGTGGCCGTGGTACTCACGGTGATGGCTCGTGTCACCGTCCCCCTAGGTTTGGGGGCCTTTCCCACTTCTCGCCCCTCGTTTACGCTCGGGAGAAGACCTCGGCGGCCGATACGACCCGGGGGGTGTGATCTTTGTACTTCTTATGGTAGTACGGACTGAACTCCCCGTCTGCCGGGTTCTCGCTTCTCGGCGGGCTGTCGGTCCGCGACCTATTATTGTCACGGCGCGCTTCATCCGGCTTGTCCTCCCGGTGGCTCTTTCTTTCTGAGTGCCCGGCCTCGCCGTGGCCTATCCATATTTTGTGATAGTCTTCGACCTTGATGGCCTGGTCGGCCAATTTCCTGGCGGACTCAAGGCTCAGGCCACCGCACTTGATGAGCTCGTTTTTCAAGTCCCCTCCGGGAGGCCTTTCATCGGTGCGAAGGCGCTAGTTCGCTGTTCGGCTCCCTAATCTGGCTGAACCACGGCATCGAACCTCTTCACATAGCTTCGGAGTGACTCGCCTCCCTCTCGCTGATGGTCGGGAGATCCGATGTCTCAACGGCTCTCCTTTTATTGGTAGAGTCTTGCCAAAACGCGTCTCTTAGGTCGGAATAGGAGTATACCGACCCATCGGGTAGCCCCTTGTACCGGCTTTGCGCCATTCCAACCAAGGTCGTTGGGAAAATTCGGCACTGGACCTCGTCGGGTTGCTCCCACACCGACATGTGAGACTCGAAAGCCTCGGCATGACCGGTTGGGTCGCCCTCTCCTTTGTATGATATAGACGGTAGCTTTAGCTTTGGCGGCACCTGGGTCTCTAGGACGTAGGCACTGAGGGGCTGTCTGACCACGTGTCTAATGACACGCGGCGATCGGCTCCTCGCATCCCTAGTCCGGCCCCTCTCCCCGTGGCGGGAAGGGCTTCTTCTCCGACTCGGTGAGTCGGACTCCTTCTTCGACTCGGTGAGTCGGACTCCTTCTCCGACTCGGTGAGTCGGACTCCTTCTCCGACTCGGTGAGTCGGACTCCTTTCGCTCGTGCGGGGCATGCCTCGTGGGCGTCGCGGCGACATCGTCCTTCCGCGAGTGCGGGAAGGGCTTAGTTCTACCACCGACACTCACAGGCTCCCCGGCGTCTTGGTAGGCTCGGCCTCTCTTAGTGCTTCGTTCAGGTTTCTCGGAGTCACCTTTTGGGCCCTAGCTTCCTGGACGGGTCCCGCCGCTCTTGTCGGTGTGATGTGAGCCGGCCTGGCGGCGAATCGAGTCCAGAGTCGCCCGGCTTTCTTTGCATCAACCACACGCCCATGTGATGACACTGTCGGCGGGCGGCGCGTATCGGCATTATTGGCATCCCGAACTCCGGTTGAATTATCCGGCCGGTGGAGGGCCGCACAACTCCCGGGAATGTGGACGGTATCCTCCGGGTGGAGGGGCTCTTGATTCGAACACCTCTTGTTCTTTTGACATCTTCTTAGCTTTTTGGGTGGGTTTCTTTTTTTTTTTTTTGTTTGGGAATGACTAGCTTCTAGTATCTGTATCCCCACAGACGGCGCCAATTGTTCCGGGTATGAATTCCGAAGTAGGTTTGTTTACCACGCTAGCTTTGTCGAATAATGCCTCTTCTAGCCTTGACTGCTCTCCTCGGCCTCTCCTGCAACAATGAGCAAACTGAGGGCTTGGCTTTGTGCCAAGCGTACTCACTCCGACGCTCAAGTCAGTGAACTTATTGTGATTAAGTAGAATGTTGCTTGATGACGTGTATTGTAGAGAGATGAGAGAGATAATACCAATTTAAGTGGTTCTTAGGTTAGATTCTGGATCCCTTCCTCAATGAGGATTGAGGAGTATTTATAGACTTTCACCTTTTGTCACGTGGTAGCCAAGTGGGCCAAGTGGCGTAGCGGTGGAAAGATCGATCTACCCTCGACCGAGGGACCTATGGCGGGCGGCGAGCCCGGTTGACTCCATGCCGAGGGTTCTTGGATATGAGTACGCGGTATGTGCCCCCTACCGGTAGGTTGCCATCCGAGACCTGGTTTGGCAGCCGAAAGGTCGATCGGCCGGGATGTCTAAGTCACTTTGAACTTCTTGTGGATATCTTTGACCTCGTTCAATATGTTGACTTGGTCAGCGGGCACAGAATATGCCCCATCAACTATCACTCTCAACAACGGATCCATTGCCTCCCCAAATATTTTTGACTATGTTGTTTCGTACCTAATACATGGTCTTATTCCGCTTTTTATCAAACATGCCCAAATCTATTGTGACGCTGAAATTATTAATGAGAGGAGTGATTTTTTTTTAAATAAAAATGTATGTATCGAATAATTAATGTCAAATGTTTTTGTATCGGTGTTTAAAAATAATACTCCGTATATTGCTTTTCTGAACTAAATTTATAGGATCCAATTTTTCTCGAATCAATTTATAGGATCTCGAATCGAATCAACTTATAGGATCTAAATCAACTTATTGGATCTCGAATCAATCAACTTATTGGATCTCGAATCGAATCAACTTATAGGATCTCGAATCAACTTATAGGATCTCGAATCAATCGAATCAACTTATAGGATCTGAAATGAATTGAAATTAAGTGACTTTAAGTCGAAAAGAACAGGACCTTATAAATACTCAAAAGACAAATAACGCAAGAAGTTTAACGAGTAGGCGAATAGAGAGAGATAGAACTCAATCAATAAATTCCCAAGTTAAAATCACAACATGAATCCAATTGAGAGTAAAACCAATATATTATCATCATACTTTCACCAAGACCATTATTTTTTCTAATCTTCTCGCTAAACAATTGTACGGTAATATTATATACTCCGTATATAACCAATAGTAACTTGCCGTATAACAACAATTACTCAAAGTTTACAGAAGACACAAACACATTATCACACAAGTGACAAGTAATAGAGTGATTCTGAGCTCTAAAAGAAACAACCCTACATTTGGTGAATGACGGGTATAAAGAGTAAACAACAAAATGCGGCAGGCAATAATCAGTAGAGAAAAGTCACTTTCATTTCACATCGTCCACAAATTGTTTCCAATCAGGGATTCCATTGTTTCACTCTCTCAATAAGGTTTAATACTCTATTGAATGACATCATCCAAGGAGGCCCACTGCACAGGTGGATGCTGAGCAGGAAAAAAAGTGATGAGACTTATTCATTTAGTTATGGAAGAGGGGATTTAACCCGTCTTAATCTTAAGACGGATGGATATATCCTTCTTAAGAAAGACCTATTAATTGCTAATTTGATCACATTATTCCTCTGTATCAGACCTTATTAAACCCACAGGCCACAACAGTTACCACGAAGGAATATAACTATATGCGATGTCACATTCAAGCACCCGCTAATGTTGTCCTCCACAGTTCATATTTACAACTATTTACATTTAATGCGTGCCTATTTCATACAATTATTCTATTCATTTGCACGCATTTCTATGCATTATTGAGTAGCGTAAGCTACTATTCTCCCTTGTTTTGGCTACTTTGGGCTGTGTTGTGTTTTATGCAGGTTAAGAAAGACCTATTAATTGCTAATTTGATCACATTATTCCTTTGTATCAGACCTTATTAAACCCACAGGCCACAACAGTTACCACGAAGGAATATAACTATATGCGATGTCACATTCAAGCACCCGCTAACAACTGTCCTCCACAGTTCATATTTACAACTATTTACATTTACGATGGAATAACTGAAAAGCAAGTTGTTCTGTTGATTACTCCCGTTATCCTTACAACTCCCAAGCTCTTATTTACCGGAAGCTTGAACATCACAGCATTGACGTCAATTCGACGTCAATTCTACAAGAAAAACAACTCTCGGCCCCTCCTTATTTAGGTCGCTATTTAAAAGCCAACACAACATCAGGAGTTCCACTTCAAATACGTCTTGGATAAAATTTGCAATATACCCAAAAAGGCTCGTCATGATCACCTGGACGAAGACCAGAATTTTCCAGGCACCTGATATAAAATAGGGATTTTGGTCAACGTTGATATATCTTGTGCATCTTCGCTTTTTTTCACTTCAATTTCAACTGCTTGGCAGGTCGTATAGGGTCATTTTTCTTTTTTTTTTAACGATTTTTCTTCCCCACGTGTCCAGAATTAATTTAGGAGTTACCCTATTAAGTTTGAGCCCCAACTACCAAGTATTAATCCATTTTTTTATGATTATCCGAATTTCACTCAAGGCTAGTTTATCGCATACCCACCGCACTCTCGAGTGTTTTCTGTTGCTCCTCAAAACTTGCGTGGCCTATTTATCTAGCACGAGTAACCCTCTTTGGGATTTCAAGACACTTTTGCTCCATGGCCCTGTAATCCCGTAAACCGTGTACACTTCAATTTGACTTGTTCGGAAGATTAAAATACAGAAAATAATTAATTTTATAATATGAGTAATTAGTCCCAATGTCCCACGTTTTATTACTCTTCCTTCGCATAATAATGTCCTTAATTTCACTTTAGTAGCCGAAGTTAAAAAAAACATTGACCTTAAATAAGCGTTACGGAAACCAACATTAGAGCCTTATTCCCAAAATGATTTGCAATGGGCTGACATGAATCATTCTTTGAAACCATCTTGTTTCTTTATTAAAAACTTGGATACAAAATAAAAAAAAAGTTAATGTTTGAAAAATCTTAAAAGTAAACAAAGCATGATGGTATAAAGAGTTTTAAGTAGAAGGTTTTGAAAAATCTCAAAAGTAAATAAATAAGCAGTTTATAATAAATAAGGAGTTTAAATAACAGAAAATACTAAAAAAGCAAGTAAAAAATCCAGCTTCATCATCCACACGAATCAATTCCCTCCATAATGTTCTCTCCATCACCATACGTTCTTCAACCCCAATGAACCTCGTATGATTTTCAATCACCTTTGTCCAATATTTTTTTTGGTTTTTCCTCTACACTTGCCACCTTCACCGTTCCTCGATGTTCAAGCCTAATAATCGGTGCATAATAGGCCCAACTTATCTTAACCCATTTTCTATTATCTTGTCCTCTTTTGGAGCCACTCTCACCTTCTCCCTAATCACCTCATTTCTAAGTCGATCCGTTCTTGTATGCCCGCACATCCACCGTAAAGTATGCATTCTAAAGTATGCATCTCTTCCACAATCAGCTTTTGAACGTTACATAGCTGTATAATAGTGCAAGCCTAATTGTTATGCGATTGATAGTCTATGAGGAATGGCGTTTTCACATAAACCTTGTGGCACTTTTCCATTTCAACTCAAATAAGTGTTAAATTAAAAAAAACGGATATTTCCCATGGTACCCTCAAATTTTGGCAGATTACACATGGTACCCCTCCTTTTAAGTTTCTACACATGATACCCTTATGTTTACTTTTTTCTTTCCCAAAATACCCTTTGCCAAACTTCCGTCATAACACCGCTAGTCCTATTTACCTAAATCCTTAATTAATCTTCTAAACACACAATTAATACCTAAATCCACATCACCTAAATATAAAAATGTGAACAAAAAAAAAAAAAATCCCATCACAATCAGACCCAATGACCACCCCAGGCCCGCCGCACCGAAGAGCCCAGACCAACCACGCACAAGGCGGTCCCAACCCATCCTTACCACTCGAAATCCGCATCACAACCAGATCTACACATTCGACACACCCTACCACCACATACCATTCGACACACCACTACCACCACCACCATCACCACATACTATCAATTCAAACTCAATCACACATCACCATTTGCAAACCACCTCTCATTATTCTTTGCCCCAAACAAGAATTATCAACACCCACCAACCACCACTAACAACCAACACTCAACACCAAGCACCACAATCGTGACCCACACGGCAAGCAACAGTCACCGTCACCAAGAATCAAACCCCGCCACCGGCGGGCCGGGCCCACTCCCACACCGAACGTTTTATTCCTTTTCTTCTACCCTTTAAAATTACTATTCACCTCCAAAATCACCACAAAATACCAAAAAATTCCTCCTTAAAACAAGAAAACTCTTTCCCCTCCCCTCAAGACACCAGATCTGATCGTTTAAGGGTGGGGCCA
The DNA here is from genome assembly GCF_048544455.1 of Silene latifolia. Lineage (NCBI taxonomy): Eukaryota > Viridiplantae > Streptophyta > Magnoliopsida > Caryophyllales > Caryophyllaceae > Silene > Silene latifolia. The sequence goes on along the minus strand of NW_027413143.1, from coordinate 499,249 downwards.
TGGGTTTAAAATGCGTCACTGGCGAGTAATAAGAGATAGCCACGTCGCCGGCGAGCGGGCGACAAAGTGGCGTCATCAGTGGTGGTGGTGGTGGTGGGATTGGATGATGTCGTTGGTTGTGGTGGTAGTGGACTGTGGTAGTGGTGGAGGTGGTGTTAAAGGGGATGAGTGAATTTAGGCTTAAATATGTAAGAAGATGAAGATTAGTGATTAGAATGAGGATGTATTATGGGTAAAAGTAAGAGGAAAGTAGTGTTTAGGGGATTAAACTAACGGCGTTATAACGGAAGTCTGATAAGGGTATTTTGGGAAAGAAAAAGGTAAACATAAGGGTACCATATGTAGAAACTTAAAATGAGGGGTACCATGTGTAATCTGCCAAAGTTCGAGGGTACCATGGGAAAAAACCGTAAAAAAAATTATAACATGCTGATAAAATATTTACATTCATCATAAAAAGTCTTACATAATTTTTGAAAGGAAAAAAAGTGTATATAAATGCAGAAAAAATCAAATGAGAAGATTATTTTGGGATGGAGGGAGCATGTTTTTTTCCTTTTCTCTACGTGTTTCGTTGTTTTAACAACATATATTAATTTGATGATTTTAGCGAATTCCAAACGAATGGGGGCGAATCGATTCGTTTCCGAATTGCGAACCGATACAAACGAATCGATTCGTGATCCGTAAGGTACGTCGAATTAGGTTATGTTACCGTGGTTGCAATAATCACGATATGATTTCCATCCTTTATGAGTGTTTAGTGACTTGGCTGAATACTTTAATAAACCAAAAAGTTAATTTAGAACTTCCTCATTTTTTTTACTCATTTTCAAAAGTCTTCATTTTGTACTATTTTTTTAAAACTATATACTTTAATAAACCAAAAAGTTAATTTAGAACTTCCTCATTTTTTGTACTCATTTTCAAAAGTCTTCATTTTGTACTATTTTTTTAAAACTATCATCTTTTTTTGTACATTTCATTTAAAAACCATTTTTGCCAAAATACAAGACATTCTTTTAGAATAGTAATCCTCAAAAATATTTCATAAAGCCAATATTTGTAATATCGTGATTGTTATTGGATAAAAAAATGTTGCATTTTGCCCAAAAAAATGGCATTGGGTAGGAAGATATGTTCGGAGAGAGTAGTTTTGAAAATAACCTACAATAGGTCGGAATTTTGAAACCGGGACATAGAAACGATGAGAGGAATAAAATAACTCTAAGCTGAAGTAATGTCTGGGATAAAGCTTCAAAATACCTATATATAGTTTGAAATATATTGTAATGCAATCTTATCGAGCATGATCCCTATTTTGTCTCGCATATGCATTAGCCTTTGAGGCATTGCAGTAATGTTGTTACTCTTTTGGTGGAAAGCTTGACTAGCTTAGTTAGCTTATCGTGCTTTCGAGGCTAGTTTGTGAAACATTAGGCATGTATGTGTAGCTAACACTGACATTTCAAACCACTGCAGGCACGCCTTCAGGTACCTGAATCGGTCATTAATCAGATTATAGCTCTAAATAGGCTTGATATGGAGCTTTATAAGTATGCTCAGGACATCTTTTCCCAGCAACATACAAACACAGTTCAGAAGCTGGTGAGTGATTATACTTATGGAAATATATATCCCATAATATATATTTCCTATCTTGTATTATATGTAAATATTTTGGTAGTTGTACGTATCTTTTGTTTACCTAGTTTATAGGATTGTATTATGGGTGTTTTGACTAGGGTTAGACGTAAGTTGTTAGCTATATATAGAAGAGCTTTGTAATTGCTTAATAATAAGAAGTGACGGCTCAATAGCCTAATATTCAACCACACTTCATTCTCCATATTTTATCATGGTATCACAGAGCAGGTTTTGATCCTCGTTTCTGTTTTTTTTTTTTTCTAAATGACAAAAGGCGGAGATTCAAGCGTTGGGAAAGACGGTGATACTAAAACAATGAGTATACCACCATCGTCACCATTGTTTCTCCATCCCTCTGAAAGCCCGAGTCTAAAATTGACTCAAACAATTTTTAACGGTGAAAACTATGACCTATGGGCCGACGCGGTTCGTAACGGACTCGATGCAAAGAATAAACTTGGCTTTGTCGACGGTACCGTTTCCAAACCCGTTGGTACGGATGATTCACTCGAAGTGGTGGCATGGCGACAATGCAATGCCATGGTCAAGGCTTGGTTACGCAGCGTTATTGATGAAAAGTTGCACCCAAGCATTGCGTTTTCCGGCACTGTTCGTGAAATCTGGAAGGAACTACAGGAACGATATGCAGCGGGGAATGCTCCGCGTGTTCATCAGCTCAAAAGCGAGTTGGCCGAATGCAAGCAAGGTACACGGTCTGTTGTGGACTACTACACCCACCTCAAATCGATTTGGGATGAATTGGCAAACTATAGTCACATACCCAAGTGCACTTGCGGAGCGGCGGCGGCCCTAACCAAAGAACGGGAAGATGAGAAGGTCCATCAGTTTATTATGGGCCTCAATACATCACTTTATGACCACATTAGATCGAACTTGCTGATGGAGGATACTCTTACGTCCCTGAGTCGTGCCTACGCATTGGTATTAAGAGAGGAGCGACACAAATCTGTCACTCGAAGTCGAGAAGACAACACAGAAGTTGCGATGGCAGTCCGTGCTGGGGTTGGACGCGGTCGTGGAAATTCTGCTCCTGATGATCAAAAAGAGTACGAACCACCACGTTGCAACTTCTGTGGAAAATGGTACCATCTTGAAGAAAATTGTTGGGAAAAGTTGGCCCTAACTGGAAAAGGACGCGGAAGAGGAAGAAAAGGCAGTCGAGGTGGTAATCGTGGAGGCAGGAACTTTAATAATTCCGCACACACTGCCAATGCCACGGCCACCGAGACTGACACCACCAAGAAAGACCTCACCGCCGACGAACTTGATCAATTACGCTCACTAATTGCTGCCAAGGCCGAAGGTAACGAAAGTCTCAAAGGTACGATTAATTTAAAATTGCGTGAATGGATGCTCGACAGTGGTTGCTCACATCATATGACTGGTTGTAGAGATTTACTCACTGACATTTGGGAGGATGAATCCTCTGTTGTTGGGCTTCCAGATGGGTCGAACATTATTGCGAAGGAACACGGGAAAGTCGTGTTGAATGAATCATTCACGCTTGATGACGTTTTGTTTGTACCATCGTTAACTTGCCATCTCATTTCGATACAACAGCTTATTCGTGAGAATAATTGTATTGTGATTTTTAATCCTAATTATTGTATAATACAGGACCAATCTACGAAGACGGAGATTGGACGGGGTGAGCATCGAGACGGAGTCTATTATATGACACGAGTGGCAGATGTAGCAGGAGCAACATTGGTGAATAAAGAACGGGTATGGCACCGTAGATTAGGTCACCCGTCTAAGAACATTTTACCTCATTTGAGTAGTTTAATTGGAACGAATTTATCTTTTGATAGTATCGTTGTTTTGTGATCCTTGTTGCCGCGCCAAACAAACTCGGTCAAGTTTTAAGATTAATCATAAACGGCATGCTACTCTTTTTGGTTTAATTCATCATGATATATGGGGCCCGTATCAAGCCAAGAATTTATCCGGTGCGCATTATTTTCTTACTGTTGTGGATGACCATAGTCGTAGTGTTTGGGTTCACCTCATGAAAGATAAGGGAGAAGTGGGGGACTTAATTAAAAATTTTGTCAAAATGGTACAAGTCCAATTTGGAAAACAAGTTAAAATTGTCCAAAGCGATAATGGCACTGAGTTTCTCTCGGGACCATTAAAGCAATTCTATAATGAAAACGGTATGATTTTCCAAACTAGTACTATTGACACCCCTCAACAAAATGGGAGGGTTGAGCGCAAACACCGACACATTTTAGAAAAAGCACGGGCATTACGTTTTCAAGCCAACTTACCCATTGAGTTTTGGGGAGAATGCGTATTGACTGCGGCCTATTTAATTAATCGAACACCAACTAAACTCTTGCAAGGACGTACACCCTATGAGCTTGTGCATGGTCAACCCCCGAACTTAGAAAACTTACGTGTTTTAGGGTGTTTAGCATATACCCATAATAAACAAAGGCAAAAGGACAAATTCAAGGAAAGGGGAACTAGGTGCATATTCGTAGGATACCCAAAGAGTCAAAAAGGATGGAGACTATTCGATTTAAAGGCACGCAAATTCATTGTTTCGCGAGATGTTGTTTTCTACGAGCATATTTTTCCTTATGATGACATACACCGAGTAGTAGAACACACTGATGGACATCATTCCAGCGAAAACAATGATCAAATAATTGTTTTTGAAGATGACATAAACCCGGTTAACTCGACCGAACCCGATATAGTGAACCCAACTCAGGAGGAAAATGAAGAAAATGTTGAGGGAAATAATGAGGGGCATGAGGTCGAAGCAGTTGAGACACAAATTGAGGGGGAGAATGGTGATGTTGATGAAGAGCCTAGACTTGGCAGAGGAGAGCGACAAAGGTTCGAACCGGCATGGCGAAAGGATTACATTTGCAAGTCCACTCGTGTCATCCCCACAAGCAAGGCTCACACGTCCCAAGCTCCGTCCTCCTCGAAAGGTACTCGTTATCCAATAGTTAATTATGTCACAAACAATTGTTTCTCGCTTTGTCACAGGAATTTCATTGCCGCCGTCGATGCTATTAAGGAACCGAAAAATTACCACGAAGCTGTTAAACATGACGAGTGGAAATTGGCCATGAGAAATGAAATACAAGCCCTTGAGAATAATTGCACTTGGAAAATCGTGGAGTTACCTGAAGGGAAAAGGCCGATCGGTTGCAAGTGGATTTATAAAATTAAATTCAAAGCAGACGGGACAATTGAACGCTACAAAGCGCGGCTAGTAGCTCAAGGATTTACCCAAGTTGAAGGAGTGGATTATCACGAGACATTTGCACCCGTCGCAAAAATGACGAGTGTTAGAGCATTACTAGCAGTAGCTGTTTCGAAAAATTGGAATATTGCCCAATTGGACGTAAACAATGCGTTTCTTCATGGTGATTTGAGTGAAGAAGTATATATGCGATTGCCCCAAGGTTTTGAAGCAAGCGGGTCTAACAAGGTATGTCGACTCTTAAAATCTTTGTACGGTTTAAAGCAAGCATCGAGGCAATGGTTTGCCAAACTCACGGAGGCACTAAAAGGGTACGGTTTTACTCAGTCTATGGCCGACTACTCTTTGTTTACCATGCAATCGAATGGCGTGTTCCTCGGAGTTTTAGTTTACGTTGACGATAATGATCGTCGTCGTGATAATCGAGAAGCTTGTGACAATTTGAAATACTTTCTTAACAAAAAGTTTGGAATCAAGGACCTCGGGAAACTCAAGTATTTCTTGGGAATCGAGGTTGCTCACGGAGCAACGGGATTGTTCTTAAGTCAACGGAAGTATGCTATAGAGATCATCAAAGAAGCAAAAATGGAAGGTGCAAAACCGATTGGCACCCCTATTGTGCAAAATCACCAATTAGCTCTTGCCACCGGGTATGTTTTGCGAGACCCAATGCCTTATCGACGTCTCGTTGGGCGATTGGTGTATTTGACTATTACCCGTCCGGACTTGACATACGTTGTTCATACATTGTCACGGTTCGTCAATGAACCCCGCAAAGAGCATTGGGACGCAGACCCTTCGAGTCATTCGCTACCTAAAGGGAAGTCCGGAAAGGGCATAGTGATGAATAGAAATGCGTCCATTCAGTTGTATGGTTACTCCGACTCTGATCATGCTCGGTGTCCACTGACGAGAAGGTCTTTGACTGGGTACTTCGTCTCCTTAGGCCCCACTCCTATCTCGTGGAAAGTGAAGAAGCAACATACCGTAGCATTATCATCCGCTGAAGCAGAGTACAGGGCACTTGCAGCCGTGACACGGGAGCTGATTTGGCTCAAATCGTTGCTTAATTCACTCGGCATTGGTCATGGTCAGCCTATGCGTGTCCTATGTGATAATCAAGCAGCCCTACATATCGCAAAGAATCCGGTCTTTCATGATCGAACCAAACATATTGAAATAGATTGCCATTTTGTTCGACAACACTTGGTGACTAATAACATTGCAACGAGTCATGTCCGGAGTAAGGAACAAATCGCGGACCTCTTCACTAAAGCTCTTGGTAATGAGGCCTTCAATTATCTTCAACGTAAGTTGGGCATTCGACTTCCGACTGCTCCAACTTAAGGGGGAGTATGGAAATATATATCCCATAATATATATTTCCTATCTTGTATTATATGTAAATATTTTGGTAGTTGTACGTATCTTTTGTTTACCTAGTTTATAGGATTGTATTATGGGTGTTTTGACTAGGGTTAGACGTAAGTTGTTAGCTATATATAGAAGAGCTTTGTAATTGCTTAATAATAAGAAGTGACGGCTCAATAGCCTAATATTCAACCACACTTCATTCTCCATATTTTATCAATACTTTAATTTTTTCTCTGATATATTTAGCCGCAAAATGCTTCCAATTTTTAATGCTCTTATAAATGGTTGCCAGATGGTGACTAAAATTTGAATTCTGCACATTTTCAATTGTTCACAATTTAAGTATTCTGCATTCCATTAGCCTTTTTGGGAACCGGGCGGGATTACCAGGATTTGAATCTTAATCTTGGGAGTTGCCACAAATCATACTCAGGTTTGGAGGTGCAATAGAATCTGGAATTGGAGTCTGGCAAAATCCTTAGTTGGAGGAAATTCGGACAGTGTAAAAAATCATTACCAACCTCTCTAGCTTAGAAATCCAACCCACCGTAAAGGCAAAACTCCCTAAAAACACTGTGTCCCTATCTTGTCATTCTTCCTTATTATTCTCAAATTGCTACGCCCTACAAGTTTTGTCTCCTTTTTTTCACTTAATTTTGAAGAATCAATTTAGTTTGCGAAAGATCATCTACCTGAGATTTAGAAGAATCAATTTTGCAGTTTGGTTCCATCACTAGTTTGTTCAGCAATTTGAGAAGTTTAAGGTGCCATTTTTTATGAGATGGAAATTGTATTCTACATAATACGCAATTTGTATGAGATTTGAGGATTTAGTTGGTGCCCAATTTGGTGGGCCCATGATGGATTCTAGTCACAGTTATGACCTTTTTTTGTCTTATTGCTGACTTATTGAGTTAGGTGACATTTTGACGTCCATTTCTGCACACATTTTAGAAAGTAGTTTGCTTTCATTGCTTGGAAACAGTTTTACTGTCGGAGATCTATCAACCTGGGGTCTTGTCCTGACCAACTTATATCTGTGTGTCTAACATGCAACACTGCTTGCAATAATTAGTGATGTTAGAATCTCAAACTCATGCATGCCTAGGTGATGTAATATCATGTCTGGTTTTTGCCTTTTAGTCCTCAAACCTGTATTTGAAAGTCCCAGCCTCCCAGTTTTCCAAACAATTTTGAATTTCTGATTTTCAAATCCCAGTTTCCCATCAACGATTTGAAATGTAATCTAGCCTACGGTTGCTCCCTCAAGTTAATCTAATCCTGAAGAGTCTAAGGTTTTTGTATGTTGTGCTGCCTGTTTGGTTTTCTCTACGCATGTCAAAAAAACTCAAAACCGACCAAACAAGTCAGCATCAACAAGTAATCTGACCTGATAAATTATTCTTTTGGTGCTTTTCCTGCATCCTTATCAGCTTCTAGTGGTAGTCGAAATTAAAAATTACTTCATTAGTATCTTTTATCCCCCAAAGCTCCCAAAAAACTCCCTTGAAAGTTACTTTTACCTGATAATACATGGATGTGCTTTGAATATTGGTATACAGCAATGCTATCTTAATTACATGCTTGTGACCATGTTATAATCATTCAAGGTGCAGGAGAGTGAAGAGATCATCTCAGTGAACTCATTCGCCAGCCCACCTTGGAAAGACATTTTATTAGTCATGCCAATTGTTTTGGTGGTTCTGGCTCTGTGTGTATGTTTAAACGCAAGAAGAAGAACGTTTAAAGTTAAGGTATGAAAGTCGTATATATGTAAACATATAGACAAATGCGCTACCTCATCATTTGAAGCATCTTACTTCAGATGCATTCTACAACTTCCCCCAATTTATTAGGGTTACATTGGATAGCATTGAGGTTCATGTATGCTGCCCTCTCTTTTTCTTGTGATTTGTAATTTGCATGACTAGTTGGGGGAATTGAAACTGCGGTTATCAAGTGTGGTCTTACTCATAGTGCTTCCGTCTTGGCTTTCTTTCTCACCTGTTCTTCAAAACATACAGAGACATGGATTTCTGATACGACGAGGGCTCTCTTTATAGTTGAACCTAATTAACTAGTTACAAGACCTACTTTACAAGTTTTTGATATATATATCAAGATCCTACTTCCTACTCGAGGCAACCTTTCCTATTTGTGTGTATACCCATAGATACATTGATATCGTCTTTGCATTTTTGTTATCAACTTTCGTTTTTGCACAATATGATTTATGAAATTTGAATAACATTATCAAATAAATTAATATTGTTATCTGAACTACTTCCAAGTTCAGAAAAAAGTATAAATATAAAAACATGTCAAACTCGATTGCATAAAAACGTATGTCTAATGTTTGTTTATTTTCGCAAGAGTAATCTAACAAGCACGCAATTTATAATCGACAAGCTTAAATAAATGGAAAATGAAGAGCTTTGAGCCTGTGACATCATATATTACCCGCAATAATTCTTGTGTAGAACGGTTTTAGACAATCGTTTTTGTAAAAAAACGTTTTACATTACGTATTGTCGATTTCTGATTCTTTGCAAACCTGGACAATTACAAACCTGCATGGATCACACTTTTAAGTGATCTACTAGAAAAGCGCGCACACACACACACACCATTTATTAATTTATTTGCAAACTGAAGACGGGTGACTCGTAGCATTTAAAAGATGGATCGTATATTTTCAACAACTTCCTGAGGTCCCATGTCGAAATCTGGTTGCATCTGTAGAACAAAAATGGAGATGGTTACATGATACGGAAAACTAACAACATAGAATTTGTGTAGGAGAATTGAAATGTATATGTAAATGTACCTGAGTCATGATGGTAATGTCGAGAGTGTTATTGTTGAATGGCATGCTACAGGTGTTTGTGACCAAAAGATGAATATTTTCAATCTTATTGATAATCTTGGACAGAAGTCCGATTTGCATCTGACAATGAACTTTGATCAACACACTTGTATTACAAAACCGAGCTTCTACTTGAGGGAATACTTGCTCCTCGTCATCATGGGTTTGGGTTACACCACTACTACTGTGACTACTGCTGTCGTCCTTTTCGAGTACTACCCGAGATCTTTGGACCACCACAACTGATTCAACCGCTCTCTTAGCTTTGTCTTCCTCCAGGATCTTGACTCTTTCTTTGAGTTGTTTCATATGGGTTATAGCCTCACCAAGAACCGATGTTTTATCCATCTAAACATTATTTGATGAGTAAGTTTTGATTTCAGCAAATATATATGTTTAATTAATTAATTACCACAGTCAAAAGAAGAAGGGTACCTTTTTGAGACCGGGAATAAGAGCAGAGAGGGCGATAAAACGCTGACTAAGGTTTTGACGACGTTGGCGTTCAGCAATAATATGATTCTGAGATTGATCAGGAAGCCTTTTAGGGCGCTTGGTGTTGGGAGCGGGAGCAGGAGCGGGTGGTGTATCATGTTGATTGAATTCGAATGACATTCTTATTCTATCGTTACTATTATTGGTAATCTCTGCTGCTGCTGCTGCGGGATGATGAGTTGCATTCGATTCGGGGGTGAAAGCGTGTAATTGTCTTCCATTAGGAGGGCACCCATATTCATATCTTCTGCTGGATAGTCCACCAAACAATCTCCCACAAACACTTGCAACAACATCGGATCATCCTCCTCCTCCTCCTGCTTAATTCCCAATACTCTTTTTAATTATTTTTAACATTTTTACAGCGTTTTAACATAATTCTGGTTTTTTATATTTGTAAATGCTAAATTAGGATAGCTCGGCTGATGTTAACATGACACTCTTAATAATAATACCCACTTTTAATATCATTCCTAAGTCCATGGTAAATATTTTGCGATTTTGTATAAAAAAATCCAATTACTGCTGCTCGCAAATACTATCCTACAACTAGTTGTATACTAGCATTGTACAACCACCTTAAAGTTGTTGAACTCTTACACAAAGTTGTTGAGCTATTTTACAAGATATTGAGCTATGTTGCGAAGTTATTGAGCTTAATAATTATTCTGGTAAACTCATTAACTTTGTACCATAGCTCAATAATTTTGTTAATAAATCTCTATAATTTTTTAACGCCGCTCAGTTACATTGATTAAATTGTATATACATATAATACATTAAAAAAGATGAATATGCATTTATTTTATAGTCTTGTTTTCAGACTCTGACAATTGGGACCGTAGACATGAATAAGTTGTTTGCTTTTGAAATCGTGTTGCATGTGACTTGTGACACTCGTCGGTCGGATCAACTACATATCATCCACTCATCCACTCATCCACTATATGTCTATATCTCATGCAAATTCACAAATTATTGTCTTCTTATTTGCTTCTTACTTAAAATCAATATGTTTATTTCATTTCCGTGAGTTTCTTCAAGACGGATTTATTCGCCTAAAATTTAAGACGGAGGAAAAGTAACCCATTAATGATAAAAATAAGAGCAATTTTTTTGATAAAAAATTACTAGAACAACTTTAGATTATAAACTAACGATATTTTCTCTTCTTCATTTCAGACTGCCAAAACTCAAATTTGCCATTCCTTTTTTAAATTTTAACATTCCGCAAATTTATATGCTTGTTCCTACATTTTTCCTTTAACATTACAACTAACCTATTTTAATTTTTAATAGAAGTGTAACTAAATTTTAGTATACTCAATCATGTACCTTCATCAATTGCCTGTTTGGTAAAACGCACGGATTAATATTAGCGAAGCGGGTTGCAAAAAAAACAGTTATAATTAGCGATTTTTATTAGCGGGTTTGACTAAAATAGGTCCTGTTTGGTAATCAGCAGATTGATATTAGCATAAACAGATTAGTCAAGCAGATTATAAATGACGGATTTAATTAACAGGTTTGACTAGTATATTTCAATTAGCAGATTTAATAGAAGTGTTTGGTAATTAGCAGATTTTGGTTAATAAATTGTTGTATCTATGTGTAGATTGTTGACGGATTCATATTTCACAATCTACTAATGTGAATATCTTTGGTAGAGAGCGATATTGGAAAACAAAGAGATTGAGCTCCAATCTACTCTTTCAATATGTCATTTACCAAACACTAAAAATAGTAGATTGGTGAGTCAAACATCTTAAAAAGCTCTTGAATATGGTGAAATTTTCCAATCCGCTGTTTACCAAACACCCTCATGCAGAGTTGTTAAGCGTGTTTGGTAATTAGCGGTTTCATTTTAGCAGATTGTTTATTTTTTTGTAAAATGACCAATTATGGACATGAACAATTAATTAAAAATATATGTTTCCAAGGATAAAAATGTCAATTTATATCTACTCCAATCTACTAATCAAATATGCTGGGGGGCAGCATATTGTAAAATAGTAGATTGCGTCCCCAATCTACTATTTCAATATTCTAGTTACCAAACACCCAAATAACATATTCATGTGTCAAACATGCTAATTATCTTCAATATGCCAAAAAATCACCAATCTACCGTTTAACAAACACCCCTATTTATGTCTTTATCAACTTAAATAGAAGCTCGGTTTGTCACTGTGACGGCCGTACCGGAAAAATTGACAGCAATTGGATTTTTAAGGACAAATGAATCTTGTCCATACAAAACCACTGGACCCTCCAGTGTACTGGCGAGGATCCACACTTCTTAAGAGAGTATGTTGAGGTATGGACCCTTCTATTTAAAGCTCAAAGTATACTATTTATATCTCAAAATATTTTTGAGAAACTTCAAATTGAGTTTACTAGGTACAATTAAATTGATTCTCTAAGACCATCCCCAAGACCCCAAGCAAGGTCAATTGTTAGGTCATGACCTTGCTTGGTCACACTAATCATCAATTAACAAAAAAATTATGGTGACTTTTGAAGAAAAGAGGTCAATTTGTGACCTTTGGTGGTCAATTTGTGACCTTTGGTGGAGCAAATTGACCCAACTCATGACCTATATGTGGCGATATGTGATTGGTTGACAATATTAATAATTAATAAAAAAATATATATATATGAAAAAGTGATATAATGTGGAGAGATGTAATTGGTTGGAAAGTGAAAAATAATTGGATTGATGACCTAGGTCGTGACCTTCTGTTTGGGAGGGTGAAAGTAGGCCAAGATAAATAAAGTAGGATTAAGAGTAAAACAGGGTCGTGACCTAATTAGCGCGACCTTTGCTTGGGGATAGTCTAAATAGATTTCGGAGCAGTATTCCACTCGTTTTAGTTTATAGTTTATCTATTTGATTTTGTTGCGAGGATGATTATAGACAAAGACAAATACTCCGTATTGATAAGGCAAACTAAGTACTCCGTATATATCTTTCAAAGCATTTATTATTTAAATAAATATCATAATCATAGTCAGTAATAATATACGAGAAAAGGGATTGTACATCAGATGTACTACATCATACTTAATGACTTTTTAAGTTTTTGTGTATTTTTTTCGAGTATTATAAAGTTTATAAATTACATTTTAGTTTTATGATGTCAAAAATCAAATTTTTTTGAGTTTATATGTAATTTTTTTTGAGTTATAATGTAACTTTTTGAGATTAAAGTTTAAGTAAATAAACTCAAAAACTTTATCATTGTTGGAATATGTGTCCTCCGACAATAATGCGATCACAACTGTCGATCATGAAAACTCAAAAAATTTAGATTAAAACTCAAAAACTTTACCTTAATGCTCAAAAACTATACCATCTGATATACTACATCAGATGTACAATCCACTTACTGATAATATACTCTTTCCGTCTCGATTATTTATTGACTCTTGTGAAAAAATATTTTAACCAAAAGTAAATTAATGATCACAAAATCTCATTTGTGACGGCACGTATCCGTCACTTTGGAGTGACGGATACCATTTTCCCTCACAAATGACCCAAATAGAGGAGAGAGAAGCACATGGGGGTGCCCCCACCTGTCTCCCCCTATCCGTTTTGTGAGTGACATTATCCGTCACTTGCTCCGCCCCGTCTTCAGCAAGACTAATTGATTAATGATTTGGACGAAGGGTGTATTCACTAAATAATTATTTATTTCGATGTTCATCGAACAACAAAGTTATACTCCGTATTATCAACAAAGTTATTTATTTCAAGTGAAGTAGTGAACTTCATAATTAATATTCGTGCGGTTGATTTTTGCATTAGTACAACTTTCTTATATATACATGCATGGCCACAAATTAAGAGTTTTTTTTTTTTTTTTTTTTTGGGGTATATATACGAATGAAGATGACGATAGTACTTTTCTTACCTTCTTAATGTACTAAAATATGGATAACACAATTTAGTACTCCTATAAAAGATAAACAAATAAGTGAGACGGAAAAAGTAATACTCGTATTAAGAAAGAAGTTAGGTAAGCACTTACTAGTGCAGCAAACCAGGGATTAATAGAGTTTGGAGATGATGGCACATCCATGAGCTTCAACTAATTAAGAGTGTGCTTCTGTTTACAACTCTATTGATATTTTTGGGGAGGAATTTAATGGCTGTGTAGTTCAGTAAGACAATGCAGAGTGATTTAGTGCCAAATAAAGGGTTGTTTTCTCGAGGACCCTCCGCAAAATGTCACATACTCATAAATGTATTGCTAATAATATACGGAATACTTCCTCTATTTTATTCAATTTTATACATTTGTTTTATACGTGTATATCAAGGTTCGTTTTTTTTTGTCATATCTTTAATTACATATTAATAAAAATTATAAAAATTTGAATTCACAATGTACTCGATAAGATAATTTAAACATCTTATATAACTATTTTTTATGCTATATTCCATTAAAAATTGTATTAAAAATTCACTTCACTTATAAATAGTACCTAAAAAGCGGCAGAAGATGCCGAAATATATTAGGGGCGGTAAGTTTGGGCTAGAATATTTACTGATCAAGACTAGAGACACGGTTAATTATTGTTATGGTACAAGTGTACAACCCAAGAGTGTAGTCAAGGGCCTCAAGTAGAGCTGGCAAACGTTTACATGACACGAAATTAACGGGTTTGGGTTGAAGTTAAATTACCAGTTTATTTAAATGGGTCAACAAGAACACGACACGTTAATTAATTGTATCGGGTTTGGGTTGGGCTCTCTAAACACGACACGTTAATTAAAATCCCTTGTTTGGATAGGAAATGAGGGCGGAGGGAAATGGAGGGGGAGAGATTTGGAGGGATCCAATTTCTCTCCTTCAAGCCTAATCAAAATCTCTCCACAATAGGCAAGATTTGGAGGAAAATTGTATCCAAACACCCACACCCCATTCCCCCTTCCCTTCTCTTCCTTTCCCTTCCCTCCTTCCCCCTCCCCTCCCTTTCCCTTCATTTTTGCTATCCAAACACACCCTAAGAGTATCCCTGAGGGCTTAGCCCCAAAACGGACAATAACGTATTATAATTTATGGACCATGGACGATACATGTACAGGGCCCAACAAGGAGTAATTAACAACGCTTTCGCATGACAAGTGGTATCAGAGCCCAAGGTTCAACTTAGCCTAGGACACATAATGTACAAATGGTGGAGCTCGAAGAGGGGAACAAGTAACCATTCACGGGTCACAAACGCGTGGGCTCGTTCTGGCAAACTGATCATAGATCTAAGACTCGGAGATGGCGTACAGCATAAGGGATAGGGAGACTGTTTGTGTACTAGAATTGTTGATCGGATAGGTGCTTATCAGATTGGGTGCCACAAATATGGTGGGTACTTTCCAGGTTGGATGTCAGAGTCCGTTATGTTTTAGACTTTTACTTAAGTGACGGAGCCGATCAAGGGTATATTAGAGGCAGAGGGAGTTCGATATACACTTGTAACACAAATCCGACATGGCTCGTGTTAAGGGGATTACTCGGCTAAATATATAAGCAAGACATATCAATGTGGTAATAAATTGGGTCTCCGGCATAAAGTATCGGGTATTTCTTTCGTGTTCTTTGTCGATATCTAATGTTGAACAGATGTCAAAAAAAAAATCCACCCAATATTAAGAAAGTGTTTTGCACAATACTTAATAGTACGACCGTCAAAGTCATACTTATAAATACTCAAAAGACAAATAACGCAGGAAGTTTAACGAGTAGGCGAATAGAGAGATATAGAACTCAATCAATAAATTCCCAAGCTAAAATCACCACATGAATCCAATTGAGAGTAAAACCAATATATTATCATCATACTTTCACCAAGACCATTATTTTTTCTAATCTTCTCGCTAAACAATTGTACGGTAATATTATATACTCCGTATATAACCAATAGTAACTTGCCGTATAACAACAATTACTCAAAGCTTACAGAAGACACAAACACATTATCACACAAGTGACAAGTAATAGAGTGATTCTGAGCTCTAAAAGGAACAACCCTACATTTGGTGAATGACGTGTATAAGACTATACTCATCAATAATGGGAATGGATCCTCTCCAATTCTTTTCTCTCCATTTCCTCTCACAATCTCTTTAAATAATAATATCCTCTTACACCCTCATTTTCCTTTATTTTTATGCGTAAATTTAGAGCCGTTAGATTTTGTCAGTATGCGATCCGAGCCATTAATAAGTACTTGCCTCACCATTTCTTTTGAGGAAATGGAGAGAAAATGAGCTCATCAATAATTCTAGCAACACCAATGTCACCGAGTAAAAAAATATTATTTCTTACTTTTCCTCCACAATTCTCAATGTAACATTCTTTACTCCATTGATAACTTTCATTTTACCATTATTTTATGTGGTGTAAAGAGTAATATCAAAAATCATGACATTGTGTTGCAGAGCAACACTAGGTTGTGATTTTTTTTCTCACTCCTCTTTTTTTATTAATTTTTAGGTTGATTTTTTTTTGTCTTTTGTGGAAAAAATTATTGATGGACATAGTCTAAAGAGTAAACAACAAAATGCGGCAGGCAATAATCAGTTTAATAAATAAGGTTGAGAAAAGTCACTTTCATTTCACATCGTCCACAAATTGTTTCCAACCAGGGATTCCATTGTTTCACTCTCTCAATAAGGTTTAATACTCTATTGAATGACATCATCCAAGGAGGCCCACTGCACATGTGGATGCTGAGCGGGAAAAAAAGTGATGGGACTTAAGAGTATGATTATTGGTAAGATCAGATTTCCCAAAGTCTTAAGTCTCTGCCACATCAGTTCTCCACTAATTTTTATTATTTATTTATTGTTCAGACTCACCTCATACTTACCTCAGACTTTATACATGATCAGTCAGACCCACCTCAGATTCTACTTTTTCACTTTACTTGAGAAAATGTGGGGTTTTAAGAAAAAAAGAACAAAAATAATATAACACTTGTCTTTCTTTCATTGGATGACTTCTTTTAATAGTGTGGTGAAGACTCATGTAGAGTTTTAAGTTGAGTCTTGGATTTCCAAGACTCAACGGTAGTCTTGAGTGAGTCTTGTCTTAAGACTCACCAAAATCTTGTCTCAAGACTACCAATAATCTTACCCTTAATCATTTAGTTATGGAAGAGGGGATTTAACCCGTCTTAACCTTAAGACGGATATATCCTTCTTAAGAAAGACCTGTTAATTAATTGCTAATTTGATCACATTATTCCTCTGTATCAGATCTTATTAAACCCACAGGCCACAACAGTTACCATGAAGGAATATAACTATATGCGATGTCACATTCAAGCACCCGCTAACAACCACAAATTCTTATTTCAGACCGTCATATTCGTCTAAAATTGTCAGACGGGTACCATTTTCTCTCACAAAAACCCATTTAGGGTGTGAGTGGGAAAGCACATGGGGGGTGTCCCACCACCCATGTGCTTCTCACTTGTGAGAGGTCTTATTGCGGTCTGAAATAAGACATTAAGACGGTCTTAAACAAGACGGACTGGCTAACAACTGTCCTCCACAGTTCATATTTACGACTATTTACATTTACGATGAAATAGCTGAAAAGCAAGTTGTTCTGTTGATTGCTCCCGTTATCCTTACAACTCCCGTTGTTCGGGTGTTCATGGCCAACCTTCCGTCCTTTTCCATCCAACCATCGATTTAGTTTTTTTTTTTTTTTTTTGATGACGAGGGGGTTGAATCCCCCCGAGCCCATGCATTCCCGCACCACCACATGGACCATGTAAGCCACCCCCTTCGAGGGCTGCAGTGTTTTGTTAATTTTAATTAACGCTTATGTAATCACTAGGTATGGCTTTGTAGTGCTAGATCTAGATGTCGATTTTCTGGTGGTCCCTAGTCGAGTAGCTTACTTTGTAACATTGTAAGTTATTCTCCTTATGCTGTCAAAAAAAAAAAGAAAAAAAAAAAAAAACAACTCCGAAGCTCTTGTTTACCGGAAGCTTGAACATCACAGCATTGACGTCAATTCTACAAGAAAAACAACTCTCGACCCCTCCTTATTTAGGTTGCTATTTAAAAGCCAACACAACATCAGGAGATCCACTTCAAATACGTCTTGGATAAAATTTGCAATATACCCAAAAAGGCTCGTCATGATCACCTAGATGAAGACCAGAATTTTCCAGGCACCTGATATAAAATAGGGATTTTGGTCAACGTTGACATATCTTGTGCATCTTCGCTTTTTTTCACTTCAATTTCAACTGCTTGTAAGTCGTATAGGGTCATTTTTCTTTTTTTAACGATTTTTCTTCCCCACGTGTCCAAAATTAATTCAGGAGTTACCCTATTAAGTTTGAGCCCCAACTACCAAGTATTAATCCATTTTTTTATGATTATCCGAATTTCACTCAAGGCTAGTTTATCGCATACCCGCACTCTCGAATGTTTTATATTGCTCCTCAAAACTTGCGTGGCCTATTTATCTAGCACGAGTAACACTCTTTGGGATTTCAAGACACTTTTGCTCCATGGCCCTGTAATCCCGTAAACCGTGTACACTTCAATTTGACTTGTTCGGGAGGTCGTATGAGACCATGTTTCTTTTTCTTCCGGTTTTCTTCCACGTGTATGAGATTACTTCTGGAGTTACTAGTTAGCCTATTAAGTTTGACCCCGAAATACCGAGTATTAATCCACTTTTTCATGATTATCCGAATTTCACTCAAGGTTGGTTTATCACATACCGGCACCCTCAAATATTCATTGTTGCTCCTCAAAATTTGTGTAACCGCTTTATCTAGCATGAGTAACTCTTCGTGAAATTTCTTGACATTTTTTGCTCTGGGACCCTTTGATCTCGAAAATCGTGTATTTACACTTCAATTTGAGTTGTTCGGGAGGTCGTATCGGATCATGTTTTTGTTTCTCTAGGTTTTTCTTCCACGTGTTCGGGATTACTTCAGGAATAACCCTATTAAGTTTGAGCTCCAAATACCAGGTATTAATACATTTTTCATGATTATCCGAATTTCACTCAAAGCTGGTTTATCGCATAACGGCGCCCTCAAATGTTCTCTGTTTCAAGTATTCAACTCAAAATTTGTGTGGCCGCTTTAACTGGCATAAGTAACCCAAATTGTTCTGGGAACCTTTTGATAAGCGCATATTTTATACATTTTAACCCCTTATATTAGTTTGATTTTACATATCATTTAGCACTTATCAAAGTGTTTTTAAGCTAATATTGTGTTTCTAGTGCAATTGTGTGTTTAAGTGTGTTTTGTAGGAAAATGAGTTAAATGAGCTCAAGTATTATAAAATGTGCTAACACTAGAAGCAAGGCTAAGTATGAGAGCAAGATTGGACTAAGTGTTGGAAGTGCATGGATTTTGCATGAAGAAAGTGTTGGATCAAAATGAAAATGCAAGCAAAGTCAATGTGCAAGTCAAAGCCCAAGAATTCAAGTCCAAAATGTGGTGGAAAATTTGGATGCTAAAGAAGAGCTTAGGATGGCAAAATACTTAAGATGTCCTCCTTAATGCTCTTAATCGCACTCATAAACAAGGCATTAAAGCACCAACTTTGGATTAAAGTTGCCCGAGCTATGACATCACGTCCCCGATCGGGGTTGGCACCTTTTAGTCACATCCGTTACCTCCTTGTTTCCTATAAACAGGAGGCTTATGCTACTACTTCAGCACTCATTCTTACATATATTTTTATTCCAAAATTCTCTCTAATTATTAGTAGTTTACTTTAGCTTATGTTAGTTTGTTACAACATTTCTATTATCAAGTTCAAGATTTATTCCAAGTTATTTCCAAGTTATTTCCATTTGCAATTGTTCTTCTATTTCCATTCAAGGTAATTCTATCTTTATTTTAATTATGTTATTTATCATTTCATTTAGCATTAGTTTAATTTACATTTCCACCATGTTAGAGTAGTTGCATTTGTCTAGGGAATAAAGGAAGCCATGCATGATTAAGTAATATGTAAATGTCAAAATAAGGATAAGTTAATATTGTATAATTGTTTCTATCACATATTTGCATCGTCACGTTTAATCTATGTTTAAAGGCTTTATTCATCGATTAAGTTTGTTCATTCGTTCTAAAGTCGAGATGCACGGAATTGAATTAGACTAAGCATGTGTAGTAGGACGACCTAGTCATGAACGAGAGTTTCTCTAGGACCCGGTCTATGGTTGACACTAATATGGTAAGGTGGGTGTCTTTAAGCCTAAACAATTGACAATATTGTTATTACCAAGTTTAACATAATCATATATTTACGTAATTGGCATGTGTGACCCGACTTCCCTAGACATTTTATTTATTATTGTTTTATTACATCAAACCAATCAACCAAAGCAAGCGTTAATCTACCAAGGTAAAATTCAATCCATAACAACTAAATTATAAACTCCCGTCTCCTTTGGGTTCGACCCCTAAGTACTACATTAATTTGTTACCTAGGGTATAAATAATATTTTTGCATAGATGTGCGATAGCCTATCACCTTTTATCCCGAAAACCGTGGATTTTACACTTCAATTTGAACTGTTCGGGAGGTCGTATCGGACGATGTTTCTTTTTCACCCGGTTTTTCTTCCACATACCGGCACCCTATGAAGTTTAGCCTCAAATAACAAGTATTAATATATTTTTTCATTATTACTCCGGGAGTTATCCTATTAAGTTTAGCCCCAAATAACAAGCATTAATCCATTTTTTCATGATTATCCGAATTTCACTTAAGCCTTGTTTATCGCATACCGACACTCTCAATTTTTCTCTATTGCTTCTCAAAATTTGTGTAGCCTCTTTTTCTGGCATGAGTAGTTCTCAGTTCGATTTATGGACATTTTTGCTTCGGGACCTTGTAATCTTGAAAATCATGTATTTTACACTTTAATTTGAGCTGTTCGGGAGATCGTATGTGTAATACTCCGTATTTATAAGTCTTGGGGTACTCTATCGAGTAGGCCTTACTCTGTCGAGTAAGGGTAAGTTGCGTTTTAGAAAAGTTTCGACTGTAGGGGTACTCATCAAGTAGCCTTAGGTACTGATAGAGTAAGGGGTACTCTATCAAGTAGCCTTGGGTACTGATAGAGTAGGGGGTACTCTATCAAGTAGCCTTAGGTACTCGATAGAGTAAGGGGTACTCTATCAAGTAGCCTTAGGCACTCGATCGAGTAAGGGGTACTCGATCGAGTACCTTGGGTACTCGATCGAGTGTCCGTTTACTGGGAGTTTTCTCGGGTTTTGTTAATTACGCGATTAAGGTATTTAAACATATTCGTAATTGTTCTAAATCACTTTTTACAAAACCTAAAACCCGTTTAAGAGAGAAAGCAACTAGTCTTCTTCCTAATCGCGTTCTTGACAATTCCGGAGTTCGGGCGGTCGGTTCGTATCGTAGTTCGTGTCGTTGGATTCCTTGCGTCGAGGGTAAGCTTTTAATATAATTTCTATAATGTTTTGATAAGATTGATGAAACCCTAATTTAGGAATTGGGGTTTTTATGAGTAGTATTTGAATAGTAGCATCTATGTGTTGTATGATAGGAGGAGAATTCGTAGAAGAGCCGTTTTGATACAAATGTAGATACCGTCTCGTGTTGTGCTTTCCGTAGGATTTCTACTCGGTATTAGTCCCATAATGGGATATTGGTGATGTGTTGTAGTTAGTTGTTGGATATGATGATTGTGATTGTGATTGTGATTGTGGTTGTGTTTGTTGATGGTTCTCGAGATGCGTTCTCGGCTGAGTGGGGTCACTTGGGGAGTGATCTCACGCCCTAGTTTCGCCCTTCGTGGAACCCGCCACGGAAGGGGATGTGCACATTAATGGGACGGGGTTATCGCTCGTACGATGAGCGGGGCTTAGGTGGGAACAGGCTGCGGTCCCCCATCTGCGGGCGGGTCCAGTGGATGGTCGGATTGAGATGACGGGAGTTGGTGGTGTGTGTGTGTGTGTGTGTGTGTGTGTGTGATTGGTCTGTTATCTTATTGTTGTTATCTATATTGATTGTGTGATTAGTGATCGACCCCGGTGTTGTTTTGTAAACCTGTGGTGATCCATTCGGGGATGGTGAGCAGATATTGAACAGGTATTGAGATGAGTCTTGGGATAGCTTTGGGATGCCACGACATGATGATAGAGTCTTCCGCTGTAGCCTTAGTTTATGTTACATTTCGATTAGAATGAGACATTTGAGTAGATTGTATCGTACTTTGGTTTGGTTTGAGGATTGTATTTATTCATTAAACTATTTATAATAAACGTTGTTTCTGTTTTGTCTATTTGATTATCATACCTCGGGCGACCGAGATGGTGACATCCTCATACCTGAGTGGTCCTGGTAAGGCACTTGGAGTATGAGGGTGTTACAAATGGTATCAGAGCGACGATCCTGAAACCTGTAACCAATGAATCTAATGAACCTAGGGAGTCTAATTAAAAATGAACCCGGGGTAGAAGTTGTAGGAGCTAATGCAAAGACTTGGGAGACGTCCTAAAGTCGCGAACTCGCCCTACAATTTTGAACCGGTCACATGGGATATGAGTCGGGATCGCTATGTGCATAATTTGTGTGTTGTGTATCTATATAGTAAGGTGTTGTATGAATCAATGGATGTATACATGTGGAGGATGTGAGATGTGTAGTGAAGGATAATGATGATATGATTATAATTGTCATTGATTTAATACATGAATTGCAAGACGGTTGGTTTATAATGTTGTTTTGAATTGGTTGAAAAGATGAGTTAAGGAATTGCATGAGAATATGAAATTCATGTGGAGGACATGTTTATGTGATGGAAGTGGATTTTCTACTTTTGCGATGTTAGTAACATGTGAATAGGGGATTTTATGTCGTATATTATATTATTGTGTACGTAAAGTTATAAAATAAAAGCATGTGGGTAAATCGTGATTGACAAGTGAAATAACCTATGTGCATGATGAATGTTGTTGCTTGGCTTTTGAAAATAGTAACATATGAGTATGAATACTGGTTTTATGAGTTTTGGACTGGTTTTGTCTACCTTGTTGTTGTTCAAGTCGTTTGGAAAGTAAAAATCAATAGTTGTGTTTTTTTATTATAAAGAGGGTGTCTTTAAACTGTTATAACTTGAGATGCATAAATGATTTTGATGTGATTCCAATTGGAGGTGATAGCTTGTCCTTTTACGATTCTAACGATAGGTCACACGTCCAAAACGACCAAGAAATGAGTGAGTTATGACTGCTTTTTCTGGCCCCGGACAGTCTGAGAATTGGGGTACTCGATCGAGTATCCTTGGTACTCGATCGAGTAAGGGGGCACTCGATCGAGTACCTTAGCTACTCGATCGAGTAGCCCTGGTAATTTGTTTTACGTGCTTCTGATCTTCACCTACTCGATCGAGTAAGTCCCTTACTCGATCGAGTGGCCTGTACTCGATCTAGTGACCCCTATTTTGGGTCATATGCTTATCTTTTGAATTCGTTGCATATTTTGTTTAATTCAAAGTTGTTATATTGCTTCTTTATGCATTGTTTTACATGTATGTTGGTCTTGATACGTAAGTTACCCAATCTTATGTTGAAGTGAGTGACGCCTGTGGTGAGTAGGAATTTGGTGGGAGGACATGGGTTATATGTGTTGTGATAAATAGTGGAAAAAGAAAAGGAAGATTGTTATGGCTTAATTGAGACATAGAGCATGTTTTCTGAGATGAAATGAGATGAGTGATATGGTTGTGTGTTGAGTAACGTAAAAGTAAGTGAATGTGGGCAGGGGATGATGTGAGTTTATGGAACATGAGAATGAAAAGATTGAAAGAAAGGATGTGGATAGTAACAATCTGAGACGTATAACGAATTATGGAGGGAGATGGTTAGGAATAGTGTTGAGTAGGAATATATGTAATGAAAGGTCATTTTAGAGGAATTGAGAAGAGTGGTATATAGTGAACTTAATGGAGACATGTCGCGAGGTGGATTTGCGATATAGTGACCGAGTTTGGGAATTTGTGTTATCGAGAGACGAAACTAATGTGTGATTTCATTGGACGATTAACGATATAAAAAGAATTTTGATTTCTAGAGATGTAAAAAGGGAGATGTAATTGTTTGAACATTAAACGTTGATTTTTATGGACAAATTAGTGACAAGTGTGAGTGAGTGGAGTGATGAGAAAGGATCCAAGGTAAGAAAGAATGAGATGATATAGACGTGAAATAGTGAGATTTGAGTTTTGGGGCGATGAGAAGGTAATTGGAGCACTAAAGGGGTTAGGTAGAAGTAATAGGAGTTGAGATATTAAATGGAATTGTTGAGTATGAAGAGAAAAGAAGGATAAAAGTAAGCTGAGGAAAATATTCACCGGAGTTATGTGATATAAAGGTAAGGAATCATCGAAATGTGTGATATTATCATGAGGATGTTAGTTAATGGTTATATGGGAGCTTCAGGACAACATGTTTAATAATGAGTTTCGAGAAATTAAGGAAAGTAAGAAGTTAGTAGAATATCTGCATGATATGAGATTTTGGTGGAAAAATGGATGATGATTCAATTAAGGAAAATATTGGGAAGAATGTTGAGGTAATTTTGTTCATGGATTCGATGTTCGTTGTTTGGGATGTTAACCAAAGATAGAAAAGAAATCATGATGTTTAGAGATGAGTGAAGAGGTTTGATGTCCTGGACAAAGGTAGTGTTATGGTCTTTGACTAGTGGTTAAGGGTAAGGGTATATTAGAAAAGTGGCAATTCTAAAGAGGCTGATTTTATAAAGACTGAATTGATAAAAGTATGGTTGTCAGGAAGTATAAGACATAGTCTTAGGAGGTGGTTTCTCATAATGAGTGTTAGCGGTATGGTTATGTATGGCAGAAGGTGCTGGTGATGCGAATGTAAGAATGTGATGAGGGGCATGCGAGTTAAGCTCGGACAACAGGTAACCTTTGTTGAGTGGTAACTTACGTGGTGAGGATTGACTAGTTGGTTGTGATTACGGGTCTATGATATGTGTAAATGTTTGTGTGAGGTTCTGACCTCACAAGAAGTGGTATGGTGTGATAATTATAAAGCTGTTTTATGAATGTTCTGTAATATATATGTTGGACACGGTAGTTTAATTGAATGATATCCAAAAAGGTAATAATTTGATTAATTTGACATGGCTAGTTATAATTTTATGTGTATTAATAACACACGTGTATTTCGTGAAATGGTAGAGATGATGTTCATGAGATGCTTATCTGTTTATTCATATAATATGTTGCGTTGTGATTGAGTAAAGTGGATTTGAGTAAGTTTTCTTGTCCGAAAGGTTATTTCCGAGTCGATATTTATGGAATTGTATGTAGTTGTGATGTCTATCGATGTGGTTGTGGTGCCTCGGGTGGTGATCCGGGCTCGATATTTAGTGTTGTGATGCGGGTATTTTCGCACTACGGTGTGGCTGTTGGTGGCGGTGTTGTGATGCCGTCACCGGTTGTGGTGGAGTAGGCGGGATGATTATGATACGAGTTTTTAAAGTGCATACCAGATTATACATAGATTGTTGTTTTGTTTGTTTGTTGTTCTCTGTGAGTTTTGGTTGAACATGTAGACAGTTGTCTTGCTTATTGATGTTTTCTTTACCAGGTTAAGTTAAGAATGAGGTAGAGTATGATATGAAATAGAGTTGAATATGTTTTCTTTGTTGTCATGGTATAGTGATGTTCTGTTGATAGGACACGGTTGTGAGAGGTTGTTACAGTAATTTTGATCTTGTTCTAGATAAGGCTTTAGTAGACATGGTAATGGAAAATGATTCGTGGAACATGTGTTGTAATGATCTGAAAGCGGCAGGTAGTTCATAATCTTTTGTTGGGACAGTGAGTGTAGGGTGTTGGGGGAATTAGTGTCATATTAAGTTATGTATGAGTTTTGCGGTAATGAAGGAAAGAACTTGAGGATCTAGTGTGAGTATAAGTAACGAGTGTGGATCGGGAGTTATGCTTCTGGAAGATAAGTGCTTTACATAGCGAGGTATGTTGGTTTGCAGTGATAATGGAGAGTTAGTATGGTGATTTTGCTACGAGCCTTATGGTATAGGTTAGGGGTGTGCAGATTGATTTGAAGTATGAGAACTGTTGAAGTAAGAGAGCCTTGAGAAATAGGAGTGATTATGGAAATGAGGTTATAGGCAGTTATCTTTGACATATGGTGGTGATGAGGATAATGAGATAATATAGCTAAGGGTTTAGTATTAGTGAGTTACGAGGACGTAACATTTGTCTTAAGAGGAGTAGGATGCAATAAAAGAGAGTTTCATGGTGGTGCATGCGGTAATATAATTGGAAGTTGAGTGTTAGTGTAGCGTAAAAGAGGGATTTGTTTTGTGGACAATACTTATAAAAGGCCATGGCCGTGCTTGTAGTACTGTGATGCTTCGGAGTATGAGAATATTTTATATAATGTTGACAGTTGGAGGATGGTGTTATGAGTCTGAGTAAACTTCGAGGACGAAGTTCCTTTTAAGGGTGGTAGAATGTAACGTTCCGTTTGATGTCTAGGAGTGTCTTGATTTTGGATTTGATAGTGGATGATATTATGGAGCTAGCAGTGTTAGTGGATGGTGGTTGGTTATGTATGAAGTTGGTGTCGTGAGAGATATATATGTGGTGGATACGATATCGTGAGTCATGTTAAGGAAGTAAACATAGTTGGTGGAGTGGGTGTTAAGAGTTCATGTTTTATGTTTGGTCGAGTTGTTGAGTTCTTAGTTATGTTGTTGTGTCTGGGTCGAGTTAGTATGGTTGTTTTTAGAGTATGGGTTGAACTTCGGGGACGAAGTTCTTTTTAAGGAGGGAAGACCGTAATACTCCGTATTTATAAGTCTTGGGGTACTCTATCGAGTAGGCCTTACTCTGTCGAGTAAGGGTAAGTTGCGTTTTAGAAAAGTTTCGACTGTAGGGTACTCTATCAAGTAGCCTTAGGTACTCGATAGAGTAAGGGGTACTCTATCAAGTAGCCTTAGGTACTCGATAGAGTAAGGGGGTACTCTATCAAGTAGCCTTAGGCACTCGATCGAGTAAGGAAGTACTCGATCGAGTACCTTGGGTACTCGATCGAGTGTCCTAGGTTTTTTCTGGGGAGTTTTCTCGGGTTTTGTTAATTACGCGATTAAGGTATTTAAACATATTCGTAATTGTTCTAAATCACTTTTTACAAAACCTAAAACCTGTTTAAGAGAGAAAGCAACTAGTCTTCTTCCTAATCGCGTTCTTGACAATTCCGAGTTCGGGGACGGTCGGTTCGTATCGTAGTTCGTGTCGTTGGATTCCTTGCGTCGAGGGTAAGCTTTTAATATAATTTCTATAATGTTTTGATAAGATTGATGAAACCCTAATTTAGGAATTGAGGGTTTTTATGAGTAGTATTTGAATAGTAGCATCTATGTGTTGTATGATAGGAGGAGAATTCGTAGAAGAGCCGTTTTGATACATTGTAGATACCGTCTGCGTGTTGTGCTTTCCGGTAGGATTTCTACTCGCATTAGTCCCATAATGGGATATTGGTGATGTGTTGTAGTTAGTTGTTGGATATGATGATTGTGATTGTGATTGTGATTGTGGTTGTGTTTGTTGATGGTTCTCGAGATGCGTTCTCGGCTGAGTGGGGTCACTTGCGGGAGTGATCTCACGCCCTAGTTTCGCCCTTCGTGGAACCCGCCACGGAAGGGGATGTGCACATTAATGGGACAGGGTTATCGCTCGTACGATGAGCGGGGCTTAGGTGGGAACGGCTGCGGTCCCCCATCGCGTGGTGGTCCAAAGTGGATATCGATATTGAGATGACGGAGTTGGTGGTGTGTGTGTGTGTGTGTGTGTGTGTGATGATTCAAATTCTGTTATCTTATTGTTGTTATCTATATTGATTGTGTGATTAGTACTGACCCCGGTGTTGTTTTGTAAACCTGTGGTGATCCATTCGGGGATGGTGAGCAGATATTGAACAGGTATTGAGATGAGTACTGGGATAGCTGGGATGCCACGACATGATGATAGGAGTCTTCCGCTGTAGCCTTAGTTTATGTTACATTTCAGTTAGAACAGACATTTGAGTAGATTGTATCGTACTTTGGTTTGGTTTGAGGATTGTATTTATTCATTAAACTATTTATAATAAACGTTGTTTCTGTTTTGTCTATTTGATTATCATACCTCGGGCGACCGAGATGGTGACATCCTCATACCTGAGTGGTCCTGGTAAGGCACTTGGAGTATGAGGGTGTTACAGTATGGGATCATGTTTCTTTTTCTCCAGGTTTTATTCCACGTGTCCGGGATTACTTCAGAAGTTATCCTATTAAATTTAGCCCAAATAACAAGCATTAATTCATTTTTTCTTGATTATCCGAATTTCATTTAAGCCTGGTTTATCGCATATCAGAACCCTTAAATGTTCTCTGTTGCTCCTCAAAATTTGCGTGGCCGCTTTATTTGGCATGAATAACCCTGTGTGCGATTTCTAGACACTTTTGCTCAGGGATCCTGTAATCCCGAAAACTGTGCATTTTACACTTCAATTTTAGTTGTTCAGGAGATCGTACGGGACCATGTTTCTTTTTCACCCGGTTTTCTTCCATGTGTCCTGGATTACTTAAGAAGTTATCCTATTAAGTTTAGCCCAAATAACAAGCATTAATCCATTTTTTTCACGATTATCCGAATTTCACTTAAGCCAGGTTTATCGAATACCCGAACCCTCAAATGTTCTCTGTTGGTTCTCAAAATTTGTATAACCTCTTTATCTGCCATGAGTAGTTCTCTGTGCAATTTATGGACAATTTTGCTTCAGGACCCTGTAATCCCGAAAACCGTGTTTTTTACACTTCAATTTGAGCTGTTCGGGAGATCGTATCGGACCATGTTTCTTTTTTCTCCCGATTTTTTTCCACGTGTCCGGGAATAATTCAGGAGTTACCTTGTTAAGTTTGAGCCCCAAATACTTAGTATTAATTTGTTTTTTTTTTCTGATTATCCGAATTTCACTCAAGTCTGGTTTATCGCTTATTGACACCCTCAAATGTTCTCTGTTGCTCCTCAAAATTTGTGTGGCCGTTTTATCTCGCACGAGTAACCTCTGTGGGATTTCTTGACACTTTTGCTCTGGGACCTGTAATCTCGAAAATCGTGTATTTTACACTTCAATTTGAGCTCTTCGAGAGGTCATATGGGACCATGTTTCTTTTTCTCCCGGTTTTCTTCCACGTGTCCGGGATTACTTAAGAAGTTCCTTATTAAGTTTGAGTCTTAAATACCAAGTATTAATCCATTTTTTCATGATTATCCGAATTTTACTCAAGGTTGGTTTATCGCATACTGGCACCCTCAAATGTTCTCTGTTGCTTCTCAAAATTTACGTGGCTGTTTTATCTGGCATGACTAACCTTATGTGCGATTTCTGGACATTTTTAATCCGGGACCCTGTAATCCCAAAAACTGTGTATTTAACACTTCAATTTGAGCTGAGCTCAAGACCCATGCCATCGTGAATCTCGTAATCCATAAGGGTAATATGATCTTTGTAAATGGTATACCACTTTTGAATACGAATCTTATCGGGTCGGGTACCAGTTTGAGCAGCAACAAGCTTCTTGAGGTCGCCAATGGTATCATCCTCGTTAGTCGTTACAGTTGACGCGAACCTTCTTCCCTAACCTGTCGTTTAACACCACTTCTATCATCCTACTTTGATGCTTCTCTTCCAATTTTCTCAATTCCTCATTTCTTTTGTTTTTCGTAATTCAACCATCCCCACCCTTTTTGTTTCTGTGTTTGGCAGTTTCTAGAGGATCTGATTTCATTCCGATTTATTTTCAGAGTCGAATTTCTCTCTTTTTTGGAAAGTTTTTCCACGGGGTTCCCTCGTATTTTTCAAATTTTATGCGATACATTCGTTTTACAAAAATATCATTGATACCCCTAAACTTAATAAAAATAAGAGTAAATTATCAATTACACCCACGTCAAATGCACATTTTTACATTTACTCCCACGTCAAATTTTTTTAATAAATTACACCCAAGTTAATAGCTCAGTTTATAAATTGCACCCTATATCGGATTCCGACCACATTTCCGTCAAATTTCAAATTTTTTGAGTTAAAACATGGAGTATTTTTTAGGATGATTTTGCCCTTCTGCCTTTCTTTATTAACCTTGCGTTTGTCTCATTCATTCCCTTCCCTTCTTCATCCTTCTCTATATTTTCCCTAAATTGATTTTCCTTTTTCATCCTTCTTCATCCCCTAAACCCTATAAACCCAGAAATTTCAAACCCAAACCCAGAAATACAAACCCAAACCCAGAAATACAAACCCATAAATGCATAACTATACAATTAAAACCCAGAAATGCATACCTAAATTTATTAATGAAAGCGCAATTTAAAAATTCAACTTGTTTGATAATCAAAAGGGTATAGGAAACTGAATTGATTGAATATAAATATAGAATCCGGAAAAAAAGGAGGAAATTCCAGGTGGGATTGATAGGAGAAATAGCAGGAACAAAATAATGATAGGTAGGAAGGAAGAAAAGAAGAAAAGAAGTTGGTGAAAACACATAAGTGAAAGGATAAAATTGCTGAAACGCATAAGTTGGTGAAAACACATAAGATTTTAGGGAAAAAATTGGGATGAAATTAGGGTAAAACTGAAATGGGGAAGTGAAATGAAAAGTCACAAGTTATTCAGAGTTAGAAACACGCGGGGGCAATTTTGTCATTTCACATAGTTTTTCGCCTGAAAATGGGTTGGGGTGCAATTTCTAACCTGAGCTATTAACTTGGGTGTAAATTAAAAAAAAAAATTGACGTGGGAGTAAATGTAAAAAAGTGCATTTGACGTGGGTGTAATTGATAATTTACTCTAAAAATAACTTAAAATACCTAAAATGTTCTAATCCGCCCCTCTTAAATGTTTAGTTTATGCATTTTTGATTTGATTTTTTGTCAATAATTGGTCATGTCATATTGTCATTAACATAAATATCGTTTACTCAATTGTAAACATTCTTCTTTAGAAAATTTAACGGTGTAAAAAACTTGATTTTTAATAGTTTTGATATTTTAAGAACATTTTACTAAATTTAGGGGGTACCATTACTGATTTCAAAAACCTAGGCGTACCTTATAAATATTGAAAAAACATAGGGATATCACGTAGAAAAATCCTTTTCTTTTTAGTTCGGAATAACTAGTCTCAGGTTGGATCTCTTTGGGATGCCTATTCATATATTTGGAATTTTTATTCAGTTTTCATAGTTTTAGGTTTGGGTGATTAATTTAAAATAAAATGATTATAATCAACTTGATAAGTCCATTTTATATACACTCTAACCCCATATTTTAGCTCTATTTTACATGTTAATTTGCACTAATCTTAGTGTTATTGAGCTAATATTGCATTCTAGTTGTATTTGCATGGTTTGTCATATTTTGTAGGTATTTGAGCTTTTAGGAGCATAATTCTACATATTTTGCAAACACTAGAAGCAAGGCTAAATAAAAGAGCATGATGGACCAACCAAGAGATGTTGCATGGATTTGCATGGTAAAAGTTATGGATTAAAATGAAGGAATGCAAAACAAAGCCAAGTGAAAGTCAAGCCCATAATGCAAAGTCCACAAATGCTACTTAGAATGCTGATAGGCTATCGCACACCTATGCAAAGATAATATTTATACCCTAGGTAACAAATTAATGTAGTACTTAGGGGTCGAACCCAAAGGAGACGGGAGTTATTAATTAATTGTTAAGGATTGAATTTTACCTTGGTCGATAACGTTTGAATTGGTTTGGGTTTAAGTGATAAAACAATAATAAATAAAATGTCTAGGGAGGTCGGGTCACACATGCTAATTATGTAATTGCTCATGTCAAGTTAGGAAGTTGATTTTGCGATAACTGTTTAGGCTTAAAGACACCCACCTTACGATATTAGAGTCAACCATAGACCGGGTCCTAGAGAAACTCTCGTCCATGACTAGGTCGTCCTACTACACATGCTTAGTCTAATTCAATTCCATGCCTCTCGACTTTTAGAACGAATGAACAAACTTAATCAATGAATAAGGCCTTTAAACAAAGATTAAACATTAAGGTGCAAACATGTGATAGAATCAATTAGACAATATTAACTTATCCTTATTTTGACATTTACATATTACTTAAACATGCATGGCTCCCCTTACTCCTTAGACAAATGCAACTACTCTAACATGGTGGAAATGTAAATTAAACTAATGATAAATGAAATGGCAAACATAATGAAAATATGAATAATAAATTACCTTGCAATTGGAAATGGAAATGGAAATGGAAGAACAATACTTGTAATATAAATAACTTGTAAATGTAAATTGTTTTGTAACTTGTAATGTAAATAAGAAATGTAAATAACATAAAGTAAATCTAAACTAAACTAAACTAAGAGCTAACCTAAACTAACTACTAAACTTTGAGAGAATTATGAGAAATTGTGTATGTGAATGGTGTGTCTAGATGTTGAAGTCTACACCCTTTATATAGGAAATAAGGGGTGAAACTTAGAAAGGGGTGAAACTTAGAGCAAATACAAGGGGTCAACCCCAAATATTTTCTCTTAATTACTTGAGTAATTGCCTAGAGAATATCATGTTGGCCATCAACTCCTTCTTAATTGCACAATTAGCATCCAAAGAGCATCTTAAGATGAGCATCCAAGGCATTCTCCCATCTTCTTCTACTTGGGCTTTAACACTTGATTTTATACTTGGGCTCATTTCTTGACTTGTGTTGTGCATTTCTCAAAATAATCCACCACATTTGTTCATGCAAGTCCATGCTTTACTTCATTGTTGGTTCATTCTTCTCTTCAACTTAGCTTTGTATCCTAGTGCTTGTAAATATGTGGAATTAAGCTCCTTCAAGCTTAAGTACCTACAAAATATGATAGAACGTGCAAATGCAACTAGAAATACAATATTAGCTCAAAATCACTAAGGTTAGTGTATAATGTCAAATATATTAGAACTAAAAGAAGGAGATAAAGTCTATATAAAATGGACTTATCAAATGCTCTTTGGAAGGTCTTAAGGTGCCAATTAACACATTCAACCAGAGATTAAAGAGGCATTAAGGAGTTGCATAGAGATTCCTCAAGCATTTAATCAAGGAATTAAGAAGACAAACCCGGATAAACACGCCCCCGATCGGGGCTGGCAACCCCGATCGGGGTTGACCCTCTTTTGGACTTTTACGTTATGCCCCTATTTTCTTATAAATAGGGGCCTTAATCCGTCATTAAGGATATCTTCTTTTACACCTTTACACACATTTTTTTCCATACATTTTCATATATGTTTTAGTCTTAATTTTATAATAAAATGTAGGTTAAAATTCCTTTATGTTATTTACACTTCCTTTAGCATTTCAATATTATATTACAATTTCTGTTCAAGCATTGTTCTTCAATTCTAATTCCATTTCCATTGTTGAGGTAATTTATTTCTAGTATTATTTCCTTATCATTATGTTTATCATTTTGTTAATCATTAGCTTAATTTACATAATGCAATAATAATATATCTTGTCTAGGGGATAAAGGAAGACATGCTAAATAACTAATCTCATGTGTTAAAATGAAATGTCACGATATTAAAATAGTTTCTATAACATTTTTGCATTATATTGTTTAATCTTTGGTTATTGGTCGTAATCGTAGATTAAGTTTGTTAATTCATTCTATAAGTCGAAAGGCACGAAATTGAATTAGCCTAAGCATGTGTAGTAGGACGACTTAGTCATAAACGAGAGTTTCTCTAAGACCCGGTCTATGGTTGACACTAATATCGATAGGTGGGTGTCTCTAAGCCTAAACAATTTACCATTATCAATGTATTTCTAAATTAACATGACTAATTAGTAATTTGCATGTGCGACCCGATTTCCCTAGACGTTTTCTTTATTATTGTTTTCATTTTATTTGCATAACCAACCAACAACCGATAAACCGACCTCGATAGAATTCAATCCATAGCAACTTGTTTAGCAAACTCCCGTCTCCTTGTGGTTCGACCCCTATTACGACATTTGTGTTTAGGGAATTTATCTTTGCATAGGTGTGCGATAACCTATCACAACTCTTTTATTATTAACGTAAAAAAAAGTTAAAATTATTAATTTGTGTAAACTTATAATACTACGGTTTTATGAGCCTCTGGGTACTCTATCGAGTGGGCCTTACTCTGTCGATTAAGGGTGTTTTGCAGTTTAAAATAGTTTCTGACCTGTAGGGTACTCGATCGAGTAGCCTTGGTACTCGATCGAGTAGGCGGCACTCGATCGAGTACGTCAGTTACTCGATCGAGTAGCCCGATTTACGGGTAATATTTTGCCGGGTTTTGTTAATGATGCGAATTGATATTTAAACCTTTCCGTCACTTTCATAAAACGCTTTTACAAACCTAATTACATTGAAAAGAGATTGAAACCTACGTTCTTAGCATTGTTCGCATTATTGGCAAATTCCGGAGCTTCAGAGGTCGGATTTCATTGTTCTTTGTGTCTTTGTGATCCTTGCGTCAAGGGTAAGTCCTACATACCAATTTTATAGCATTTGGCTAAGATTGTTTAAATCCTAATTTGTGGGATTGGGGGTTTTATGATTTGATTATGTTAGTAGTAATTATATGATGATATGTATAGGAGGAGGGTTCGTAGAGGAGAGTTTTTGAGACAGCTGCTAAGATCGTCTACTGTGTGTTTGCATTCGAGGTAGGGTTTCCCTACTCAGTATTAGTTACATGATTGTGTGGTGATTGTTATTGTTATTGAGTAATTATCGTACTGGAATTGGTTGTTGGTAATTGTTGGTGTTGTGACGGTTGTTGTTTATTGTCGTTGACTGTTGTTGTATCTGTCTGTGTTCTTCGGGGTGCGTCCCTGGCTGAGTGGAGTCACTTGCGGGAGTGGCTTCACGCCCTTGATCCGCCTTCTGTGGAACCCGCCACAGAAGGGATGTGCACATTAATGAACATGGGTTTATCGCTCGATGGAGATGAGCGAGGCTTAGGTGGGAACGGCCGCGTCCCCCACTCAAGCGAGGAGTAACTCGTTGCGATGAGTACTGGGCGGCTACACACTTTAGTGTGTAGTCATTAATGTGGAGATTGGAGATGGAGACCGGGGTTGTGTTGAAATGTTTTTGAACTCGTTTGTGTACTTGTTTCATTGTGGCATTGTTTTTGTGTAATTAGTACTTGACCCCGTTTAAATGTTTTAAAAACTCGTGGTGATCCATTCGGGGTGGTGAGCAGTTATTGAACAGGTATCATATGACGCGTATGAGATAGCTGGGATGAGTCATCACGTGGCAGTTAGAAATCTTCCGCTGTGTCAGACGATGTTTTATAGCGTTGATGTTTTAGCAGTAGACTGTCTGAGAATCTTGTTATTCAGTTTTACAGTTTTGGTTTTGATCATGTAATCACTTTAAACTATATTGTTATTTAAATTATGTTTCTTCATTGTCATTTGATTATCATTGCCTCGGGTAACCGAGATGGTGGCACTTCCATGCCTTAAGTGGTCCTGGTAAGGCACTTGGAGTATGGGGGTGTTACAAAACTTTTTTCTCTATTATACTAATAAAAAAGTTAGTTAGACCTTAAAAAAAAATTTGAATAAATATATCTGTTTATAATTATATACGGAGTTTTGATTGATTGGAATTATCGTTGTTTATTAATATTCGTCATTTTTTTCAAAGCTTGATTTTGATATAATGTTTATAGGAGATGTTACAATTGTAAGTATATGGTTATAAATGAAAAGTAAAAAACAACAGTTACAGAGAAACTCTTGTGTGATGCCGCCTTACAGAATAATTTTTAATAAATAAATGTGAACATTAACTTCATCTAGTTCTTTTTTATAATGATCTCAGGTCTCAACTGAAATCGTTATACGAAGTGTATTGCATTTTAATTTACAATATCTGTATCAGTCTGATAAAGCGTGATTTACGGAGTTGAAATATAAACAATTTAGAATATGATTGTTATTTTGTGAAGCAGTTATATAAAAAATTTAGAATATGATCTCTTATTTTATAGACAAAATCGAAATATATTTCATTTAGATTTACTTATTATTCTCAACTAATTTTATCAATAGTGCATCGCTGATGTATGAAAACTCTTATTTATAAAACTCTCTTTTTATAAATAAATACTTTTTGTATCTAGTATTGAAACGAAATGGACCAAAATTTATAATTTTTTATTCTAAATATTTGATAATCAAAATTCAATTTCATTAAATCAAATAAAGTAATTGATAAAGTATTTTTTGCATAAATAACTACTAATATTAAGTTTATAATATTGTTTAGAATATGAAAAACCTAATTACTTTATAAAGTTGCGAAAATTAGTTACAAAATACCAAAATTTTGGTCCATTCGATCGGGAGCAAAATTAATCAGTCTTGAACCGGTCCGGATAAAAATTGAAACTTAAATAGTGTGGACCATGGGCCGTACCTAAATGAATACAGACTGAGTTCACAGACCATGTAATCCGATTCAGTTCATTTTCTGGTCCGAAACTTAACTTGCTCAGACTATGTGTAATATGCTCTGAAAATCCATCCGAACTTGCTTAGGTGAAGTTTGGTCCAACAAAATAGGCCCGTAAATTTGGGATATCAATTTGTGGTTAATATTACATGGAACCCTACATTCTTTCTCCTACTCTCATTTTCCTCCACATATTATCATTCCACTAAATATTTGTCTAAAAGCAACATGTAAGAAGATAGAACTTTAATTGAGTTTCAAACCCATATCCCTCAGAATAATATCAAACGCATAAAATGAGTTCCAACCCACAAATAGGATTATACATCCAGTTGCACCATAAGCATTGTACAACCGAGGTATAAGAAGAATCCGAGCTTATATGTATTTTTTCTAAGCTAATTCAAAATTCATGTTTTTAATGCGTAAATGGATGAGTTCAATACTTTCTAATAAAACTCATATTATTTAACATAAAATTCACATACTTTATCACAAAATTCAAATTCTACACCGTACAACTGGTTATATAATCGATGAATTGGTTCCAACCCCATACCGCCCAACTATAATTCCTGATTATTTGGCTCCGCGAGAGCTCTCCACCCAAGTTTCGTAAGGAAGGCAGCATTAGCTTGCCTCGCTGAGGTAATACCGAGTCCACCTCGGGATTTAGGCTTCCGAACCGTTTCCCATTTAACCAAATGAATCGTTTTCTTGTCATCGCTTCCACCCCATAAGAATTGACGGGCTTTTCTGTCAATATTATCACAAATTGTCCGTGGGAGTTTAGCCGTCTGCATACTGTAGTTGGCTAAGGTAGTGAGAGTAGATTTAACAAGCGTCTCCCTACCCGCAAGTGAGAGTCGCTTAGTAGCCCAACCTGACAGTCTTTTATGGATTTTTTCTTCGAGATGAGCAAATGTATGCCGGGTAACTCTACCATTAATAGTAGGCATGCCGAGATAGGTCCCAAGATCATCTGTCTCTTCAAACCCTAGAGCCTGACCGACTGCCTATCTAGTTAATTGGTCCGTGTTTTTCGAAAAGAACACCCTTGATTTAGCAGCACTGACTTTTTCCCCTGAGGCTATACAAAAATTATCAATGACATGCCTGATAACTAAAGCTTGCTCTTCTGTAGCCTCTACAAAAATGACCATATCGTCTGCGAAGAATAAATTAGTAATAGACGGACCATTTCGTCCCAAAATAATCGGTCTCCAATTCTTGTTGCATACTTCAATATCTATAGCCTGCTGCAATTTTTCGAGGCACATAACAAAAAGATAAGAGGAAAGCGGGTCTCCTTGCCGAACTCCCCTAGACGGGGTAAACTGCTCGGTTGCTTCTCCATTCCAAAGTACTTGCAGTCGAGTAGAAGTAACACGTTCCATTATGACATCCACTAGGAGAATCGGGAATTGCATATCTTGTAAAGTATCTCTAATAAATGACCACCTTTGACGATCATAAGCTTTTTCAAGGTCAATTTTTATAGCCATGAAACCAGTACGACCCGTTTTTTACGCATAGAATGGATCGCTTCTTGGAAAACCACTATATTATCGGTAATTTGTCGGCCAGGTACGAATCCACTTTGGGTCTCGGAGATTAAGTGAGGTAAGACCTTTTTAATTCGATTGGCTAAAATCTTGCTAATAATTTTATAGGAAACATTACAAAGTCCAATAGGCCTGAATTGAGTAATGGTTTCGGGATTAGTCACCTTGGGAATGAGGACTATATGAGTGTCGTTGAGACCTTCGGGGAATCCTTTGCCCTCAAGAGCATTTAGCACCATACCACATAAGGATTGTGAAATTAAATCCCAATTCTTCTGGTAAAAAAGGGCTTGAAATCCATCCGGACCGGGCGCCTTTAACGAGCCCATATAATTATGGAATATTGTAAATGAACTTTATATAATTATTTGATTAAAACTTTATTTTCATGATTTTATAATATTAAAAAATTTTTATTTAAAATATTACTCCCTCCTATTCACTAACATCTTCCACATTTTCTAAACCGGTAAGTCAGAATGATCTTCCGCTTTTCTTATTTGTCTATCAATTTGTGGTTAATATTACATGTAACCCTACATTCTTTCTCCTACTTTCATTTTCCTCCACATATTATCATTCCACTAATTGTCCACATCGAAAGATTAGTATAAGGTGGGGTGATTATATGATTATAAATAAGAGTTAACCCATGTATATATTAATCTTTTATTTTGTTTGAAAGAGATATTTTAATAATATTGTTCCGGGTTTAATTCCAGAGCAAGTATAGTTACCACCCGTGGCTTGTTGAATGATGTCTTGAGTTGGATTCTCCTTTGGTCTTAATCGTTCCTCTCGGCCTCTCCTGCAACAATGAACGAACTGAGGGCTTGGCTTTGTGCCAAGCGTACTCACTCCGACGCTCAAGTCAGTAAACTTAAAGGATAAGTTGTTACTTGGCTGA